>NC_081181.1:131472237-131561462 GCF_029867415.1 Vicia villosa | reverse complement strand
AACTCCTTCGAAGGATAAACAACATAAAACGAAATCTTCAGCTAACAGGTGCAAACAATGTAACAAAAAGTCCAATATGTCCCTGAAATTAGAAAAGTTTAGGCAATTAATCAGAAGGTTATAGGTGGTATTTCTAGGTACTTTGATTTTTATATATTTATAATAGATTTTTTAAGTAAATTTTGTTCGGAGACAAGTGTACAATTATCTAATTGACAAACTAACATGTCTTTTTTTATTTTGAATTTACTTTGCAAAAATCTATCAAAATTTAAGGTGGGGGTAAGACAGTAGTCAAGATCCTCTCCATTTTCTCTTCTCCATTTTATCAATTATCAAAGTTTTATAAATATAAATGCAATAATGTGACATTTGATGGGTCCACTTATTTTTAATATACTATAAATATCTTCAAAACTATAGTAATGGATAGAGAAAATGGAGAAGAAAAATGGAGAGGACCTTGACTCGTAAGACAGACAAGTGCATATCATCTCCATTTCTTAAGGAAATTGAGATCAACATTTCTTTATCTAATTTAATGACATGTGGCTTATAATAAAATCAATGGCTAAGATAACATTACATGAGAATATATCTTTTTCTCAAACTATATAAATAATTTTTCTCAAACTATATTAATAAATTTCAACAAAAAAAATATTATCAATTTGAGTAAAAAAATCATCAATTTGATTCAATCAAACCCTTTACATCATGGAACATTGCCCCATCCTCCATCGTCTCTGCCTTTCACAGCCAATGGCGAAATTTCTCTCTCCATTAAACTGCGATGTTCATTAGAGTTAAAGTTTACGGTGAATCGACAACAACGAATGAATCGGCAATAAAAAGTTAACTTAGCGATGGAAGAGATTTTAAAGACGGTTAAAATGAGAGAGAAGAGATAGCTATTAGATTTTGATAAGATGCAAAAGACATAAATATTACCTTTTTTCTTTAAAAATATCTGAATCCTTAATTTATTTTGAATAGATTTAATGGGCTTTGGCTAATATGCATAAGGATTTTACTTATGCACCATGCATAAGCCTACATAAGCCATTGGATCATGTTTTTAATCCAGTATTGAGTATTGAGTATTGAGTATTGAGTATTGAGTATTGAGTATTGAGTGGTGAGTATTGAATATTGAGTAATAACAATTGATGTCTAGAATTTGATCCAATGATCCAAGGGTCCATAATAATCTATGCATGGTGCATAGATTTTTTTTATCTTTGCACGGCGGGTGTTCTAAGATTACATGTTAAGAAATCTATAAATTAAAATTTTGTACGGAAAAAAGTGAATGCTCATAATAACATTATTGTTTTCACATTAACAATTAAAGAAGAGTGGGAGACGTAATATTTTCACATAAAACCTTAATGGTATATTTGGATGAAATAATTTAAAATTTTAACAGAATTTAAAAGTTTTAGGTATTTCAAATAATTTCAATTGAATTTTCTTCATTTAATTTTTTTTTCGGATGAATTCATTGTAAAAATTTTAGGGAAATTTTTTAAAATTTTAAGTTTTTAGGCCAATTTGAAAATAAGGACTTATTGATAAGCTTTAAAATTTATAGAAACCAATTTATAAAATGATTATTTGACCCTTATTTTTATTTAGTGTTTTAAAATTTTAAAGTAATCAATTTTTAAAAAGTTAAAAGACATAATCTTTGATGGAGGAATTGATAAAAGTTTTAGAACAAAGTTAAATACACTACTGCATAAAAGATAAAAGATATCATTCACATTACCACAGTCAAAAGATTCACTCTGATAGAATCTATTCAACTAGGTGTTTTTTTAAATTTCATTTTTAAGCCACTTTTTATTACGGTTGCAAGTTTTAACCGTGGTAAAATGTGTCGCATGGTCATGAGTTCGAATCTTGTTGTTATTGTTCTACTGCTGCATTTTTTATATTATTAAAAGACATACAACAATGAATGTTTAATACAACCGTTGTTATATGTAGCGCGCCATCCACTTTAGTACTACGATTGAAAGTTCCAACCGTGGTGAAAAGTCACTCAGGATCATGGGTTCGAATCCTAGCACCTACAATTTTATTTTTATTTATTTTTAAGCCACTTTTCACAATGGTTGGAACTTCCAACCGTGGTGAAAAGTCACTCACAGTCATGGGGAAATATAAGCGTGTTTATTGAGTTTCTTCATCGTCCTTAAACAAATTTTTGTCATCCATTTAGTGAGTATCAACGCTCAAGACACTATCATTAGTGATCCGCATGATATCTAAATCTTAGACGAACTTCCTACTTAGACGAACTTCATCTTATACCTCCAAACGTCATCTTTCATTTACGATATTCTATTTCTCCATTAAACCAAGGTCAAAAATATCATTTCTTCCAAAATAAAACTCGAAAACATCATTTCTTTCATTAACAAATTTCACAACTTCAACAAGACAAGGAAAGTATGGATTCAATTAACAATGTTGGTTATTGTTGTTGTTCTTGTTGTTATTTTTTTGTTATTGTTGTTGGTCTTGTTTCTCTTGTTGTTATTATTGTTGTTCTTCTTGTTGTTATTAGTATTGTTGTTCTTGTTGTTATTATTGTTGTTGTTGTTGTTGTTCTTCTTCTTCTTCTTATTGTTTTTCTTGTTGTTCTACTGCTGCATTTTTTATTTTATTAAAAGACATACAACAATGGTTGTTTAATACAACTGTAGTTGTATGTAACGTCCTATCCAGTTTACTACCGCTGGCAATAGACCGTGATTGTAAATAAGCCACTTACAATCACACCCTACCCAACAACGGTTGTTCAAATGTTATTATGGGTCTTTCACAATCGTTGTTATATGTGTTTTTGTAGTAGTGACACAAAGATGTTGTGTTTTGACATAAGTTTATTTTAAAGTAAGCAAAAAGGTGATTCCAAAGATTGAATGCATACGAGCAACCAATAACATGCATGTGAATTTCACATGATAAGGTAGACCAGAGCCATGAGAGAATCATTTGACTACGTGATCTCCATGATAAATACACTTGATTGATCTTTGCAACATGACAATCTTTATCACTAAGAAACTGCAATGGAACATGAGGGCATACCATCCATTATGTGAATTTTAAATGTTGAAGTAAGACATTAATAGAGATAAGAAAGCTAGAGTAGTGTTTCAGTTAATGTTTCCTTGTGAAAATATATTTAGTATTTCAGTTTAAAAAGTCAAAATAGTTTCTCATTTTGGATATTTTTAAAATAAAAAATGCAAAATTTTGAAACTTTTGACAAATCTGAAATATGCATAATTTCATTTCTCTAAAAAATACATGTTCCAGTACACTAAAAAAATCTCATATTATTTAAGAATCGTGATCAATAGTAATTTATGGTTTTTTCTTCACCCACCTCCTAACCTTCTTGTCCACCCCTGGTGAATTTACAACAATACCCCTTATTTCGGAAGTTCATTTCCGAAACTGTACTTTTTTTCTTAAAAAAGGTGTTTTCGGAAATGTATCTCCGAAAACGTGTTTTTTTTAATATAAAATATTGATTTCGGAGATGCATCTCCGAAATAAAGTTACTTTTCAGAAAATGTGGTGTTTCGGAAGTTCATCTCCGAACGCACCCCCCTTGGAGAATTCAGAAATGAACCTCCGAAAATATGTCTGGACAGAATAAAATGAAAAACAACAATTCGCTTTATTTAATCGGGTGAAGATTACAACGATAATATTACATAAAATTAAAGTTACATATTGTTGAACACGGGTAGGTGGGGATGAGAGAGTGGTGGGGAGAAAAAAAGGCTTCCAAATTTCAAAAGGTTTTTTTATTCTTTTAATAAAAATACGTACTACTGTAAGTAACAAATGACGGAGGAGGTGTAACCGGGGCCGGAACATATGACGGAGGAGGTGGATGTCCGGAGGAAGAAGAACCGGAGGTACGTCCACCGCGAGACAAAGGAGCCAATCAATGTAAGCTATAGTTTATCATTATCATCAGGGGACGTCATTACAAAAAATTGGGAAAAAAATCTTATTATTTTTAATCTTGATTTTTTAGAAATGACGTCCCCAGATGATAATGATAAACTATAGCTTACATTGATTGGCTCCTTTGTCTCGCGGTGGACGTACCTCCGGTTCTTCTTCCTCCGAACATCCACCTCCTCCGTCATATGTTCCGACCCCGGTTACCACTTCCAAAAACTAACATGATAAATCCAATACAAAAACACTGTGCGATACAATCCGAAATCAGAACAAAACAAAACAAAACACGTCAAACAAAACAAAAACATGTTATTCTGCCCGACGAGCGTTACAAAATACACATCAAACAAAATAAAAACACGTTATTCTTCCCGACGAGCGAACTCCTCCGAATGAAGATAATTATACCAATCCTCATCCCACTCAGTATCAGAACCATCAGCGTTGATCACGCCTGAAGGCTGAGCCTGCACGTCCGAGCCATGGACCCCCAGGGGACGAGAAGCAGAACCAGTCAAAAGCTTCTTCTTCTCCTTCACCTCCTTCACCTCCTTCACCTCCTTCACCTCTTTCACCTCCTTCTTTGAAGAACCCTTTCTTCCCTTAGCGCCCTCTTTAGAAGACGCAGTCCTGCGTGCTGGTTGGTTGCCTGACATGTTCCTGTAAACAATTGAAAACGATTAATATGCATAGACAAAATAAAAAACAAAAAAATTTGAACTTCTGATACATTTCGGAAGTTCATTTCCGAAAACTAGGATGGAGGTGTTTTCGGAAATGAACTTCCGAAACACCCCTGCGACGGAGTTTTCTGCAACTTCCATGACAGACCCCTAAACCAAACTTCAAACCAAATCAAAATGCTTCTAAACAACCTAAATACTACTAACAACCTAACCATATATCATTTATGCAATTAAAACCCTAAATAACATGCATTTGAATAATAGATTTAAAAATTTCAAAACTTACAAAGTGTTAGGATTGAGGGCTTTTGAATGTTGTTTAGCAGTGTGATTGGAGCCTTGATGCAGCTTTGGAATTCTGTTTGCACAAATTTTCGCTTTTGCCACTTTTTGTTTTGATTTAGGGTAAATGATTGGGGGAGGGGGAGTGTTTTGATAAATCTGCAGAAATCGCAGTATTTCGGAAATGAACTTCCGAAATAAGTCCATTTTTTCAAAAAAAGACGCTTTCGGAAATGAACTTCCGAAGCATGGATATTTTGGAATTTTCGCTGGGGGTGACCCCCATAGGGAGGTGGCCAAAGAAATTTTCTAATTTATTTATAATACTTGTACTTCTCAATCCAACAAATCATATTTTTAGAAAACAAAACTGAAATTTAATATCCATTTTGAATTGTTTGACACCATCTATGAGAATTAAATCCCACAAACATGTTCAAAGGTCGGGGCCCTTCAACCTCTTAGCCTTGATTGAAGGAACGTTGTTTCATTACATAAAAACAGGCTTATGTTATTTGAGAATCAAAGACCAATGATAATTTATATGAAGCATACACTCCTTAATCCAAAAAAAGAAATCATTTTTTTAATTGACAACATTGTAAAAGTCTTCCACACTTAAGTCAGACAATAATATCTAATAGACGAATTTGAAGTCCATGCCAAATTAATATCCTCCCAATTTAATTTGTATACTCTGAATATTTGAGTTACATACAACATATTTTAAATTTTGAGCGTAAAAGAAAACTATAAATATCAAATGGTGAAAGTTTGGAGGCAATTTAAGATTTACTTTCGTTTATAGTTGGAAAGTACAGAGAAGGACCTAGAGTGTTAGAATTAATTCATATTCAGAAGCTTCTGAGTTTTTAATCAGAAACTCTGCATTAGTCATAAGTTGTTGTTAGCTTTTGAGTTTTCATTAAAAGTTTGTTATGCCTACGTGGTAGTTTAGCTTTGTTTTACCTTTGTTCATTGGTGTTTTAAACAGCTTGGTATAACAGATTTTTCATAACTGAATTTTTACCATTGAGAGTTTTTTACATTTTCTCTCTTCTCTCTCTTCTTCCATCTTCATCTTCAACCTTGTACACCAACAATTGGTATCTAAAGCTCCAGTTTAATTTACATAGAAACACGAGAGTATGTGAGGCGTGTGTGATTGATTTAATTTCTTAAATTCGAGTTAACTTCACGATTGGAATCGTAATAGAATTGCATTTCTTGATTTTGCGGGATCGGGAAACACGGGTGTTTGATGAGATCTGAGTGAGTTTCAGTGCACAAGAACGAAGATGAACGACAGAAATACAAATACAAAGCTTCCAGTGTTTGATGGAAAGAATTGAAATGGTGGATGATTCATATGCGTGTGTTGTTGGGTGCTCAAGACGTTCTTGATCTCGTCACCGACAATTACGTTGTGGTTGTCGCAGATGCAACAAAGGAGTAGAGAAATGCGTAAAGAGATACGAAAAAGAAATATCAGAAGGCATTATTCTATATACATCAGTGTGTGGATGCGACTGTGTTTGAGAAAATCGTTGATTCCACGACGAAGAAGGTTGCGTGGGACATACGGACACAGTGCTACGACGGAGATGCATCAGTGAAGAAGGTGAAGTTTCAGTCTCTATGTAAGCAGTATGAGAATCTCAACATGAAAGACATTGAAAAGGTACCAGATTACTTCTATAGAGTGATTCTAATCACAAGTGAGATGAAATCTTGTGGAGAAACTCTTTTTGAACAAGTAATCATTGAGAAGGTATTGAGATTTCTTACTCCTTAATTTGATTACATTGTTGTAGCGATTGAAAATTCTAAATATTTCAGAACCATGAGAGATGAGGAGCTACAGAGTAGTCTAGAGGCTTAAGAATTGCGTCTGACTAAAAGAACCTCTTAAAGAGAGGTAGAGCAGACTCTGAAGGCGTCTTTTGGTAAGAAAAATCAGAAGCATACTTGGTCAGAAGCCAAGAGATATGGTGGTGGTGTTCTGAATTCAAAAGCCTATAATTCTGATGAAAAGAAACATCATAAAGGAAAGGAGAAGTGTGACAAGAGAAAGGTTCTGTATTACAACTGTAATAGGTTTGGTCATTTTGCTAAGGATTGTCGGTCAAACAAAAAATGAAGTCAAAAGAAGTAAACATAGCCAAAGGAGATTCTGATGATGAACTTATGCTATTGATGGCTTCTAAATCTGATGTTGAATATTTGGTAGACTGGTGGTATAAGGACGCGGCCTACTCAAATCATTTAATTGAAAAAATCAATGGCTGATTGATTTTAACTCTAAAAAGAGGACAAAGATCAGATGTGCTGATGATAGGTACCTTAATGCTGAAGGTATGGGAAATGTCATAGTCAAAGTGAAGAATGGTAAAATTATTTTGATCAAGAATGTTTGGTATGTTCTTAGCATGAAGAGAAATATGATGAGTGTAGGTTAGCTCATCGAGAAAGGTTTCTCAATTACCATGAGGAATAATCTCTTGAAGTTGTATGATTCTAATCAGAAGCTAATTATGAAATATGAATAGGGAAGCAACAGCGCATTCAAGGTGAATGTAGAGACTGCTGAAACTAAATGCCTTAGTGTAGAAGGTGACAGTAAGTTGTTGCATAAGAGATTGAAGCATCTGAACTTTGGAAGCTTATGGCATCTAAGTTCTAAGAATCTAGTACATGACATTCCTAAGTTTGTAAAGCCTAATAAGTCACGTGAGATATGCATGAAAGGAAAGAAACCCAGATTTCCATTTGCATCAGAAGTAGCCCCAAGAGAAAATCATGCTTTGAGAGTAGTACATTATTATGTATGTGGACCATTTGAAGTACTTGCACTTGGAGGAAACAAGTACTTTGTATATTTCGTGGATGAGTTCACAAGGGTGAAATGGGTAGCACTCATCAAGTTTAAGCATGAAGTGTTTACCGAGTTTCAGAAGTTCAAGGTGAAAGCTGAAAAACAGAGTGGTCAAAAGTTGAAAGTTCTCATAACTGATGGTAGAGATGAGTAGAATTCTACAGATTTCAAGAAGTTTTGTGAGGAGAATGGAATTTAGCATGAGGTGACTGATCCATACACTCCTCGACACAATGGTCTTGCTGAAAGAAGAAATATAACTTGATATGACAAGTAGTCTGCTGAAAGAGAAGAAGCTCCCCCATACCTTGTGGGGAGAAGTTGTTTCCACTTCAGCATATGTGCTCTACTGGTGTCCAATAAAGAAGCTGAAGGAAACTATTCCTTTTAATAAGTGGAGTGAAGATAAGCAAAGTGTGAGTCATTTTAGTGTATTTGGTTCAGTTTGTTACTAACATGTCTGAGGTGCTACTAGAAAGAAGTTGGATGATAGAAGAAAAGTAATGTTGTTGATTGGGTACCATAGTACATGTGCGTATAAGCTTTATTGTCAACTCACTAATAAAGTTGAAGTCAGGAAAGACGTCATTGTGAAAGAATCAGAAATGTGGGATTGGAGCAAGTCTTAATCCAACTCTAGTGTAGTGTTCATACCTGAGTTAACTTCTAAAGATACTTTTGAATCCGAAGGGAATTCTGCCTCTAAAAATGAGTCTGAGTATGAATATGACTCTGAAGCTGAAGTCGAGTCTGATTCTCAATGAGACTCTGAACATGAGTCAGAAGCTGAAGGTGAATGTGATTCTGATTCAAATTTTGATGATGATCCAGAATTTGGTGGACAATCCTCTAAAGGGGTCAAGCGTCTGAAGGTGGAACTTCTGGAAGTAGAACTTCTAAAGATGGTCCAACTTCTGAAGGTGGTCCAGCATATGATATTGTTCCAAAATTTGAAGAAGATTCTGAACAAGTTCATAGACCACAAAGAATCAGACAAATACCAATAAGATTTGCTGATTTTAACATGTTTCAAGATACTAAGATAGACTCTAAAGAAGAAGTCATTCAATGTGTTATGTTAGTAGACTTTGAACCAGTAAGTACTAAAGAAACTCTAAAATAGAAAGTGTGGATGAACACTATGAAAGAAGAACTTCAGGGTATAGAAAGAAATAAGACATGCGAGTTGACTGAGCTTCCAAAGAAGAAGAAAGCCATCAGTTTCAGATGGTTTTTCAAGATAAAGTTAAATCCATATGGATCAATTTATATACATTAGCATCATTCAATACAATCAATCATCATCATCATCATCATTAAAGAACATACATGTGTCCACATCAATCATCGTCATCAATAAGAAGAACACACATGTATCCACATCATTCCAAAACAAATCAATCAACATCATACAATTCTCAACAATTCATCACATCATAATGTTTCTCAAAACAACATCTTATATTGTCACATGATTAATATTTCAACGTAGCATGTATTTAACACATCTCATCACATATATGTACAATACATCATTCACCAAGACATAAAATCATATTTAAAAATAATTGGATTCACACCTCATTCCATCATTTAAAACACGCAGACTATCTCGTAAGATTCATCGTGCTCGAAACGGCACTAAAAACGGACCTACGGTTCGAAAGTTACACATCATTTAACTTTTCCAAGAAAACAACTAACGCTACAGCACGCGGCGCAACCGAAGTTCGCGGCGCGACCTGAAGCACACAAAACATGTTCGCGGCACCAACACAGGTACGCGGCGCGACCTGTGCGTATCACAACATCCTAGCATTCTGCCCACCTGTTCGCGGCGCCAACCTATGCACGCGGCGCGATGCGAGAAAACAAGTACGCCTTCGCGGCGCCAACACAGGTACGCGGCGCGAACTGGCGATTTCACAGACTTTCAGGTTTGCGTCAGATCCTGCGATCTCACCCAATTTGAGTCCAAAACTGACTCTAAACATCATATACATGCAGTTAATCATCAATTGCATCATTATTCATCATCACACATCAAAACAACACATAATCAATCAATAATCCATGCAATTTTCATCAATTCATAACCTCCCTAAACCCGACATATAATCCAATTGACTCAACAACATCCCTAATCAATATTATTATCCAAGAATACGATAATAGATGATAACCGGAGAGTCCCCCCTTACCTTAGCCAAAGATTCTTGATTGGTCTCTCCCTCCATTGCTCCTCTTCACGTACCAGCTTTCCAATTCATCATCTCCTCTGCTCTGCTTTTCACGTTCCTTTCCCTTATTCCCAATTCTTATTATTTTATAAAATAAACTTTAATTGGAATAAGACCTTTACTAACATAACACCCCCTCATTCCTTAACATCACACATGGCCCAACACCATAACCATCCTTTTCCAATTAAATTCTACAAATCACCAATAATTCTAATTATTAATTAAATTTCCATTTAAAATTAAAAATTAAATTATACGGGTGTTACAACTCTCCCCCACTAAAAGAGTTTTCGTCCTCGAAAACATACCTCAAGTAACCAGCTCGTATAAGAGTCCTCCACCTGACTCTTCAGCTCCCAATTAACATTATCATCGGTCAATCCTCAAAATCCATCTGACATAACCAACAGGGAACATGTTTCATTCATTTAAATCTCAGTTCTCACGTCGTATTTGACCATCCAAAGGTGTACCACTCATTATATCTCCAAAAGGTTAACTATAATAGAACATTGAGGCATAACCTATACAATACTCTCAACAACTGAGTAATACAATTACACAATCCATAGTATGATCACACTTGATCAACAATGCAGTAATGCACTCCATCTACCAAACATACCAACCTTAGACACACTTTTCCATCTGAGCGATAATGTAATACTTACATTTTTCACCAACCGCTTCCTTCAAGAAACTCAATAACAACATTCCTATACTATTGAATTTCAACTATCTGACTCCTCTCAAGTCACACCATCAATTATCCAGCACGTTACTTTCCGCTTTTCCGCACTACTCTGATTACTCATCACAATCATCTGTACAAATTAGATTTCTGAGTTTTACCCGATTCCGACTCTCTTTACTCATTCGTTTCAAGAGTCATTCTTCCTCATTCATGGTACCAATTTACCACTCTGTAATACTTACTCGCACTCAAAAATAAATTCCTGATTGACTTCATCTATTAAAACATTCTCACCATCGGAACGAGTACGCACAAGTAGTTATAATCACACTCATCAGTCTCGATATACCATTGCTTACATAATAGCTCAAACTGAATCCCACTCTTCTTTAAGAATTAAATCCACTTCGTCCTTCATAGAGTGTAATTACTCATTATATCTGGAATCTACAATATCACCTTAATAACAACACAAAATTATTACAGCATCATATAGTATCAACTCTTCGTTTTAATTTCGCCGAATACATACTCGTTAACTACGTACAAGCGTAATAACATATTCATCATCTCGACAATTATTCAAAAGAGTTATAATTCTTCGACACGACATCCTTACATCCACTGGATTCTAAATCCAACATATAGATCAAGACATATTCTCTATGTAGGCTTCCGACATATTAATTCCTCACTTGCCACAAGTAGTACTCATAACACTACTCTACATCACACTTTCGTTGCGCGACTCTGATTACCCGTCTTAAGTCATCATCCACCATGTTGCACTCTTTCATATTCACTTCTTCATAAGTTCACACAACATAGTGAGTGATTATTCTCACGGCTTAGCATTCATCACATCTTATACCATTAAGGTAACAAAACAAGCTTATCTCTTCTATATGATTCCATCTACTACCAACAAGAGATTTAGGGTGATCAAGTCCTAAATTTGTCAAGTTGAAAATCATATTTAAGCATAAACCGTCGTTACTACATAATAGTGTCCCTTTCCGAGTTTGCACCCAAACTCATTAACATCGTCATAGTCCAATAATTCACTACGGTGTCCTTCTAGAATATCCTTCTGAAGCTCAAAACATCAGTTACACAAATCCAATCACTCAACCTCATTACATCGTTTTCGTCGATTCTGAATTCACCGCCTTTACTTTGGTAATTCAAAGTCAACCTATCGATCAACTCAACATCATCTTTCTGACCTTCTCTAATCTCGTCAAGAATACCACTAGTCATCTTCTAGCATACTCAATCTAACACTATTAGGAGTGCCTTCACATACTAACTCAAGTCTCTAAATTGTCCAATTAAATCCAACTCATTCATCATTAGCACCGACATTTTAAAGACTTCTTACGCAACACAATAGCACAACATTTTCCTCATTAGGATGGTAATTCAAACCAAAATCCTAATCCTAAAAAAAAATATACTCTAATCATCTCTACTGCCTCATATTAAGCCCTTTCTGATCAAAGAGGTACTTCAACTCTTATGATCACTAAACACTTCGAATTTTGAACCATACAATTAACCTGCAAGACCAAGACAAAATTCATAACTCGTGGTTTTAATCCAAATTCTATTACATCCTTCACGTCCAAATATCATCCCACTTAGAATCTCAACAAAGTCTTCCTCACGTCAACAATTGTTAGAAATTCCCTACAATTCTTCTTTTATACTTATCGTTACCTTGCCATCACAAATACGATCCCAAGGGTTCTAAAGTTTACTTCGCCTTTACTACTAATTTAATCTTTATTAAAATCCATCGGCACTCAAATCATCTTTATTATCGAGCATCGCATCAACTTATTCATCAACAACATGTTCCACTCAATTTTTGTTTCAAACAATCACGGTAGTAGGCATTCTTATTCAACAAGTTTCACGCTTCCATAACCGACTTCAGAACCTCTCCTCATAGGGTCACTCTACTGTATTTATAACTCTTCCATAAATTAGAACACAATCTCTCCTCCTCGTAGGTTCAAACGGCACATTAATCCGACACTCGGAACTCAAGATATGAATTTTCCAATCATTGCCCGAAAAATGTAACACTGACATCATGCAGCGACACTCTATACGATATATCCAAAACTCCTCAATTGGTAAATTCAATTCTTAAAATTAATCCTCAACAAACCTTCTAATTATTCCTTCGATCCATTCGACACTAACACTGACATCCCGTGCAGTACCAATAAACAAGTCTAGTTATAAGAACAAGAGTAACCGTAACTTCGCCTCCTTCCAACGTCATCCTGTCACAATTAATTATGTTACAGCTGCTGCAACCATTTTTATAACATATTTCATCTCGTTAGCTTTCCGACGCTTCAAACGGAACTCAATTCGGATGTCAAGAACTCCAGTTATGAATTTTCGAAGTTCCGCAGCTATTCAGCAATTTTCCTACGTTTCGCTTACGAAAATCTCACTCGAAAACTCATTCTCTTCAATTCGATCGCATTCCAGACAGCCCTTTATCATATCTCTTCACTTCCAAACATTATTATAACTTGAGCAACACATCCCATCGCCGAAGTGCGATTTCTGAAACGTTACTACAGCAATCCTCTTTGCAAACTTGCAACTGATCCTCTTCTAAGACCCAAGGCTACTCAACTGACAACTTCGCAGCATACCAGCAGAGCTGACACATCGCAAATTTCCAATTTTCCTCTCCTACAAATAATCACCAAATACCTCTAATCATCTTCCTTCAAGATGTTCCAACTCAATTCCCAGTGAAGTCTTAATTCCATGTCACCTTCAACTCGGGAAACAACAAACTCCAACAACGCTCGCACTGTTGCCAACAACAGCCTACTGAATCAATCTTCTTACAACTGAAACATAACCGAGAAGCGAAGCTTCTCCCCCACTTGTTTCAATCCAACATCTGCAACAAACAACCAAGTACCGACAGTGATTCACTCACATGTCGCGTACCAAGGAATAAAATGCCGACAATATGCAACTGTCGCGCAACTCAACTGACTCAACAATTGGCCGGACGGACCGACCTGCTCTAATACCACTATTGTAACACCCCTCTAATACCCCACGGCAATTAACAAAATTAAGTCAGAGTAAACATGCAAAGGGTGTCACAATTCAAAAATAAAAGAAAACACACGTTCGGCATATGTCATGCATTTACTGAAACATCTGAAATTATAACTCATTAGATAAAAATCATGTTTACACAGCGGAATCAAATCATCAAGTCAACATTACATTGTTAATGTATCAGACTTCAAATAAAATAAGCAATAGAGTTATAATCGAAACTCAAAACATCGCGTCCCCAGTGTTACATCTATCAGAGCATGACACCGACACAACAACTAAACCGACTTATAAGCTAATCCTCACCAAGTCGAAAGCAGCTATACTCAATCTGAAAATGTCAACAGTAAGGGTGAGTCTCATCACAGTTAACAAATGTTATTGCATCTTAAATAACAACAGATCATAGTCATATCATTCACCCAATTGCATCATATTCAGATTATCAGGAACATCCATCATTTATACAAGGCCAACAAAACACATCTTTCAAACAGACAATCATACTAAACATTAATTCAACAAACACGCAACCAACACATCATCAATATTTATAACACTGGAATACTTCCAATCATGTTATAAAAGTATGCATATGTATGAACTAACACTATGCATGTGGTACCAAAATTCGTGAATCATATTCACAGGACTTCTCTCTACGATACTGCCCTTCAAATCGCTCACACCCCACATGGGCACACGATTAACCTCATCAAATGGGAATAACCCATGACCGATCCAACGTCATCAAGATACGGCCCTGCCGGCACAGATTCCACACAATGGGAATCATGCCCTTCACTGATCCAACACAACCTTATGGATACAGTATCATCAATGAACATGAATGAATGCAACATATACAACATACTTATACCATACATCATCATCATCATCATCATCATCATCATCAACATCATCATTATCATCAAGTATGTTTATATACATTAGCATCATTCAATACAATCAATCATCATCATCATCATTAAAGAACATACATGTGTCCACATCAATCATCGTCATCAATAAGAAGAACACACATGTATCCACATCATTCCAAAACAAATCAATCAACATCATACAATTCTCAACAATTCATCACATCATAATGTTTCTCAAAACAACATCTTATATTGTCACATGATTAATATTTCAACGTAGCATGTATTTAACACATCTCATCACATATATGTACAATACATCATTCACCAAGACATAAAATCATATTTAAAAATAATTGGATTCACACCTCATTCCATCATTTAAAACACGTAGACTATCTCGTAAGATTCATCGTGCTCGAAACGGCACTAAAAACGGACCTACGGTTCGAAAGTTACACATCATTTAACTTTTCCAAGAAAACAACTAACGCTACAGCATGCGGCGCAACCGAAGTTCGCGGCGCGACCTGAAGCACACAAAACACGTTCGCGGCACCAACACAGGTACGCGGCGCGACCTGTGCGTATCACAACATCCTAGCATTCTGCCCACCTGTTCGCGGCGCCAACCTATGCACGCGGCGCGATGCGAGAAAACAAGTACGCCTTCGCGGCGCCAACACAGGTACGCGGCGCGAACTGGCGATTTCACAGACTTTCAGGTCTGCGTCAGATCCTGCGATCTCACCCAATTTGAGTCCAAAACTGACTCTAAACATCATATACATGCAGTTAATCATCAATTGCATCATTATTCATCATCACACATCAAAACAACACATAATCAATCAATAATCCATGCAATTTTCATCAATTCATAACCTCCCTAAACCCGACATATAATCCAATTGACTCAACAACATCCCTAATCAATATTATTATCCAAGAATACGATAATAGATGATAACCGGAGAGTCCCCCCTTACCTTAGCCAAAGATTCTTGATTGGTCTCTCCCTCCATTGCTCCTCTTCACGTACCAGCTTTCCAATCCCTCATCTCCTCTGCTCTGCTTTTCACGTTCCTTTCCCTTATTCCCAATTCTTATTATTTTATAAAATAAACTTTAATTGGAATAAGACCTTTACTAACATAACACCCCCTCATTCCTTAACATCACACATGGCCCAACACCATAACCATCCTTTTCCAATTAAATTCTACAAATCACCAATAATTCTAATTATTAATTAAATTTCCATTTAAAATTAAAAATTAAATTATACGGGTGTTACAACTCTCCCCCACTAAAAGAGTTTTCGTCCTCGAAAACATACCTCAAGTAACCAGCTCGTATAAGAGTCCTCCACCTGACTCTTCAGCTCCCAATTAACATTACCATCGGTCAATCCTCAAAATCCATCTGACATAACCAACAGGGAACATGTTTCATTCATTTAAATCCCAGTTCTTACGTCGTATTTGACCATCCAAAGGTGTACCACTCATTATATCTCCAAAAGGTTAACTACAATAGAACATTGAGGCATAACCTATACAATACTCTCAACAACTGAGTAATACAATTACACAATCCATAGTATGATCACACTTGATCAACAATGCAGTAATGCATTCCATCTACCAAACATACCAACCTTAGACACACTTTTCCATCTGAGCGATAATGTAATACTTACATTTTTCACCAACCGCTTCCTTCAAGAAACTCAATAACAACATTCCTATACTATTGAATTCCAACTATCTGACTCCTCTCAAGTCACACCATCAATTATCCAGCACGTTACTTTCCGCTTTTCCGCACTACTCTGATTACTCATCACAATCATCTGTACAAATTAGATTTCTGAGTTTTACCTGATTCCGACTCTCTTTACTCATTCGTTTCAAGAGTCATTCTTCCTCATTCATGGTACCAATTTACCACTCTGTAATACTTACTCGCACTCAAAAACAAATTCCTGATTGACTTCATCTATTAAAACATTCTCACCATCGGAACAAGTACGCACAAGTAGTTATAATCACACTCATCAGACTCGATATACCATTGCTTACATAATAGCTCAAACTGAATCCCACTCTTCTTTAAGAATTAAATCCACTTCGTCCTTCATAGAGTGTAATTACTCATTATATCTGGAATCTACAATATCACCTTAATAACAACACAAAATTATTACAGCATCATATAGTATCAACTCTTCGTTTTAATTTCGCCGAATACAAACTCGTTAACTACGTACAAGCGTAATAACATATTCATCATCTCGACAATTATTCAAAAGAGTTATAATTCTTCGACACGACATCCTTACATCCACTGGATTCTAAATCCAACATATAGATCAAGACATATTCTCTATGTAGGCTTCCGACATATTAATTCCTCACTTGCCACAAGTAGTACTCATAACACTACTCTACATCACACTTTCGTTGCGCGACTCTGATTACCCGTCTTAAGTCATCATCCACCATGTTGCACTCTTTCATATTCACTTCTTCATAAGTTCACACAACATAGTGAGTGATTATTCTCACGGCTTAGCATTCATCACATCTTATACCATTAAGGTAACAAAACAAGCTTATCTCTTCTATATGATTCCATCTACTACCAACAAGAGATTTAGGGTGATCAAGTCCTAAATTTGTCAATATTAGTTGAAAATCATATTTAAGCATAAACCGTCGTTACTACATAATAGTGTCCCTTTCCGAGTTTGCACCCAAACTCATTAACATCGTCATAGTCCAATAATTCACTACGGTGTCCTTCTAGAATATCCTTCTGAAGCTCAAAACATCAGTTACACAAATCCAATCACTCAACCTCATTACATCGTTTTCGTCGATTCTGAATTCACCGCCTTTACTTTGGTAATTCAAAGTCAACCTATCGATCAACTCAACATCATCTTTCTGACCTTCTCTAATCTCGTCAAGAATACCACTAGTCATCTTCTAGCATACTCAATCTAACACTATTAGGAGTGCCTTCACATACTAACTCAAGTCTCTAAATTGTCCAATTAAATCCAACTCATTCATCATTAGCACCGACATTTTAAAGACTTCTTACGCAACACAATAGCACAACATTTTCCTCATTAGGATGGTAATTCAAACCAAAATCCTAATCCTAAAAAAAAAATATACTCTAATCATCTCTACTGCCTCATATTAAGCCCTTTCTGATCAAAGAGGTACTTCAACTCTTATGATCACTAAACACTTCGAATTTTGAACCATACAATTAACCTGCAAGACCAAGACAAAATTCATAACTCGTGGTTTTAATCCAAATTCTATTACATCCTTCACGTCCAAATATCATCCCACTTAGAATCTCAACAAAGTCTTCCTCACGTCAACAAGTGTTAGAAATTCCCTACAATTCTTCTTTTATACTTATCGTTACCTTGCCATCACAAATACGATCCCAAGGGTTCTAAAGTTTACTTCGCCTTTACTACTAATTTAATCTTTATTAAAATCCATCGGCACTCAAATCATCTTTATTATCGAGCATCGCATCAACTTATTCATCAACAACATGTTCCACTCAATTTTTGTTTCAAACAATCACGGTAGTAGGCATTCTTATTCAACAAGTTTCACGCTTCCATAACCGACTTCAGAACCTCTCCTCATAGGGTCACTCTACTGTATTTATAACTCTTCCATAAATTAGAACACAATCTCTCCTCCTCGTAGGTTCAAACGGCACATTAATCCGACACTCGGAACTCAAGATATGAATTTTCCAATCATTGCCCGAAAAATGTAACACTGACATCATGCAGCGACACTTTATACGATATATCCAAAACTCCTCAATTGGTAAATTCAATTCTTAAAATTAATCCTCAACAAACCTTCTAATTATTCCTTCGATCCATTCGACACTAACACTGACATCCCGTGCAGTACCAATAAACAAGTCTAGTTATAAGAACAAGAGTAACCGTAACTTCGCCTCCTTCCAACGTCATCCTGTCACAATTAATTATGTTACAGCTGCTGCAACCATTTTTATAACAAATTTCATCTCGTTAGCTTTCTGACGCTTCAAACGGAACTCAATTCGGATGTCCAGAACTCCAGTTATGAATTTTCGAAGTTCCGCAGCTATTCAGCAATTTTCCTACGTTTCGCTTACGAAAATCTCACTCGAAAACTCATTCTCTTCAATTCGATCGCATTCCAGACAGCCCTTTATCATATCTCTTCACTTCCAAACATTATTATAACTTGAGCAACACATCCCATCGCCGAAGTGCGATTTCTGAAACGTTACTACAGCAATCCTCTTTGCAAACTTGCAACTGATCCTCTTCTAAGACCCAAGGCTACTCAACTGACAACTTCGCAGCATACCAGCAGAGCTGACACATCGCAAATTTCCAATTTTCCTCTCCTACAAATAATCACCAAATACCTCTAATCATCTTCCTTCAAGATGTTCCAACTCAATTCCCAGTGAAGTCTTAATTCCATGTCACCTTCAACTCGGGAAACAACAAACTCCAACAACGCTCGCACTGTTGCCAACAACAGCCTACTGAATCAATCTTCTTACAACTAAAACATAACCGAGAAGCGAAGCTTCTCCCCCACTTGTTTCAATCCAACATCTGCAACAAACAACCAAGTACCGACAGTGATTCACTCACATGTCGCGTACCAAGGAATAAAATGCCGACAATATGCAACTGTCGCGCAACTCAACTGACTCAACAATTGGCCGGACGGACCGACCTGCTCTAATACCACTATTGTAACACCCCTCTAATACCCCACGGAAATTAACAAAATTAAGTCAGAGTAAACATGCAAAGGGTGTCACAATTCAAAAATAAAAGAAAACACACGTTCGGCATATGTCATGCATTTACTGAAACATCTGAAATTATAACTCATTAGATAAAAATCATGTTTACACAGCGGAATCAAATCATCAAGTCAACATTACATTGTTAATGTATCAGACTTCAAATAAAATAAGCAATAGAGTTATAATCGAAACTCAAAACATCGCGTCCCCAGTGTTACATCTATCAGAGCATGACACCGACACAACAACTAAACCGACTTATGAGCTAATCCTCACCAAGTCGAAAGCAGCTATCCTCAATCTGAAAATGTCAACAGTAAGGGTGAGTCTCATCACAGTTAACAAATGTTATTGCATCTTAAATAACAACAGATCATAGTCATATCATTCACCCAATTGCATCATATTCAGATTATCAGGAACATCCATCATTTATACAAGGCCAACAAAACACATCTTTCAAACAGACAATCATACTAAACATTAATTCAACAAACACGCAACCAACACATCATCAATATTTATAACACTGGAATACTTCCAATCATGTTATAAAAGTATGCATATGTATGAACTAACACTATGCATGTGGTACCGAAATTCGTGAATCATATTCACAGGACTTCTCTCTACGATACTGCCCTTCAAATCGCTCACACCCCACATGGGCACACGATTAACCTCATCAAATGGGAATAACCCATGACCGATCCAACGTCATCAAGATACGGCCCTGCCGGTACAGATTCCACACAATGGGAATCATGCCCTTCACTGATCCAACACACCCTTATGGATACAGTATCATCAATGAACATGAATGAATGCAACATATACAACATACTTATACCATAATCATCATCATCATCAACATCATCATTATCATCAAGTATGTTTATATACATTAGCATCATTCAATACAATCAATCATCATCATCATCATCATTAAAGAACATACATGTGTCCACATCAATCATCGTCATCAATAAGAAGAACACACATGTATCCACATCATTCCAAAACAAATCAATCAACATCATACAATTCTCAACAATTCATCACATCATAATGTTTCTCAAAACAACATCTTATATTGTCACATGATTAATATTTCAACGTAGCATGTATTTAACACATCTCATCACATATATGTACAATACATCATTCACCAAGACATAAAATCATATTTAAAAATAATTGGATTCACACCTCATTCCATCATTTAAAACACGTAGACTATCTCGTAAGATTCATCGTGCTCGAAACGGCACTAAAAACGGACCTACGGTTCGAAAGTTACACATCATTTAACTTTTCCAAGAAAACAACTAACGCTACAGCATGCGGCGCAACCGAAGTTCGCGGCGCGACCTGAAGCACACAAAACACGTTCGCGGCACCAACACAAGTACGCGGCGCGACCTGTGCGTATCACAACATCCTAGCATTCTGCCCACCTGTTCGCGGCGCCAACCTATGCACGCGGCGCGATGCGAGAAAACAAGTACGCCTTCGCGGCGCCAACACAGGTACGCGGCGCGAACTGGCGATTTCACAGACTTCCAGGTCTGCGTCAGATCCTGCGATCTCACCCAATTTGAGTCCAACACTGACTCTAAACATCATATACATGCAGTTAATCATCAATTGCATCATTATTCATCATCACACATCAAAACAACACATAATCAATCAATAATCCATGCAATTTTCATCAATTCATAACCTCCCTAAACCCGACATATAATCCAATTGACTCAACAACATCCCTAATCAATATTATTATCCAAGAATACGATAATAGATGATAACCGGAGAGTCCCCCCTTACCTTAGCCAAAGATTCTTGATTGGTCTCTCCCTCCATTGCTCCTCTTCACGTACCAGCTTTCCAATCCCTCATCTCCTCTGCTCTGCTTTTCACGTTCCTTTCCCTTATTCCCAATTCTTATTATTTTATAAAATAAACTTTAATTGGAATAAGACCTTTACTAACATAACACCCCCTCATTCCTTAACATCACACATGGCCCAACACCATAACCATCCTTTTCCAATTAAATTCTACAAATCACCAATAATTCTAATTATTAATTAAATTTCCATTTAAAATTAAAAATTAAATTATACGGGTGTTACAACTCTCCCCCACTAAAAGAGTTTTCGTCCTCGAAAACATACCTCAAGTAACCAGCTCGTATAAGAGTCCTTCACCTGACTCTTCAGCTCCCAATTAACATTACCATCGGTCAATCCTCAAAATCCATCTGACATAACCAACAGGGAACATGTTTCATTCATTTAAATCCCAGTTCTTACGTCGTATTTGACCATCCAAAGGTGTACCACTCATTATATCTCCAAAAGGTTAACTACAATAGAACATTGAGGCATAACCTATACAATACTCTCAACAACTGAGTAATACAATTACACAATCCATAGTATGATCACACTTGATCAACAATGCAGTAATGCATTCCATCTACCAAACATACCAACCTTAGACACACTTTTCCATCTGAGCGATAATGTAATACTTACATTTTTCACCAACCGCTTCCTTCAAGAAACTCAATAACAACATTCCTATACTATTGAATTCCAACTATCTGACTCCTCTCAAGTCACACCATCAATTATCCAGAACGTTACTTTCCGCTTTTCCGCACTACTCTGATTACTCATCACAATCATCTGTACAAATTAGATTTCTGAGTTTTACCCGATTCCGACTCTCTTTACTCATTCGTTTCAAGAGTCATTCTTCCTCATTCATGGTACCAATTTACCACTCTGTAATACTTACTCGCACTCAAAAACAAATTCCTGATTGACTTCATCTATTAAAACATTCTCACCATCGGAACGAGTACGCACAAGTAGTTATAATCACACTCATCAGTCTCGATATACCATTGCTTACATAATAGCTCAAACTGAATCCCACTCTTCTTTAAGAATTAAATCCACTTCGTCCTTCATAGAGTGTAATTACTCATTATATCTGGAATCTACAATATCACCTTAATAACAACACAAAATTATTACAGCATCATATAGTATCAACTCTTCGTTTTAATTTCGCCGAATACATACGCGTTAACTACGTACAACCGTAATAACATATTCATCATCTCGACAATTATTCAAAAGAGTTATAATTCTTCGACACGACATCCTTACATCCACTGGATTCTAAATCCAACATATAGATCAAGACATATTCTCTATGTAGGCTTCCGACATATTAATTCCTCACTTGCCACAAGTAGTACTCATAACACTACTCTACATCACACTTTCGTTGCGCGACTCTGATTACCCGTCTTAAGTCATCATCCACCATGTTGCACTCTTTCATATTCACTTCTTCATAAGTTCACACAACATAGTGAGTGATTATTCTCACGGCTTAGCATTCATCACATCTTATACCATTAAGGTAACAAAACAAGCTTATCTCTTCTATATGATTCCATCTACTACCAACAAGAGATTTAGGGTGATCAAGTCCTAAATTTGTCAATATTAGTTGAAAATCATATTTAAGCATAAACCGTCGTTACTACATAATAGTGTCCCTTTCCGAGTTTGCACCCAAACTCATTAACATCGTCATAGTCCAATAATTCACTACGGTGTCCTTCTAGAATATCCTTCTGAAGCTCAAAACATCAGTTACACAAATCCAATCACTCAACCTCATTACATCGTTTTCGTCGATTCTGAATTCACCGCCTTTACTTTGGTAATTCAAAGTCAACCTATCGATCAACTCAACATCATCTTTCTGACCTTCTCTAATCTCGTCAAGAATACCACTAGTCATCTTCTAGCATACTCAATCTAACACTATTAGGAGTGCCTTCACATACTAACTCAAGTCTCTAAATTGTCCAATTAAATCCAACTCATTCATCATTAGCACCGACATTTTAAAGACTTCTTACGCAACACAATAGCACAACATTTTCCTCATTAGGATGGTAATTCAAACCAAAATCCTAATCCTAAAAAAAAATATACTCTAATCATCTCTACTGCCTCATATTAAGCCCTTTCTGATCAAAGAGGTACTTCAACTCTTATGATCACTAAACACTTCGAATTTTGAACCATACAATTAACCTGCAAGACCAAGACAACATTCATAACTCGTGGTTTTAATCCAAATTCTATTACATCCTTCACGTCGAATTTAGAAGCAACTTAGAGATGTGCTGACTAAAGCTGTCAAGACTGAACACTTTATCTATTTGAAGGATGAAACTGGTATTGTAGAGTTTAATTAGCTGAATATGAATTAAGAGAAGGTGTTAAAAGTAATTCATAGTCAAAAGCTTCTGAGTTGTTAGTCAGAAGTTGTTGTTAGCTTCTGATTTTAGTAAAAGTTTGTTATGCCTTCGTGGCATTTTAGCTTTGTTTTAGCTTTGTTCATTGGTGTATTTAAACACTTTGATATAACAGATTTTTCATAACTCAATTTTCAACATTGAGAGTTTGTTACGTTTTTTCTCTTCTATCTCTTATTCCATCTTATCTTCATCTTCAACTTTGTGCACTAACTCAGAGGAGATTGCTTCAAGATTTGAGTTTATTAGTTTTAGTCTCATTTGTTACAAAAGAATCCTTATCATTGATGTGTTTAAGTAATCAAAAACTCGTCAAACTTTTGTACTTAAAATGTCTCATATTAGTCTTCTTCATTCAACGTGTGTAAGATAATATGGCATTTAACGTGTCAACTAAGCAAAGTTAACTCTGTTATTAATGGAAACTGGCAGAGGGACCAAATTAATTAAAGCATAGTGTCTAAAGAAAAGACTATTCCCGAAATATGATAAAGCAATGGTCTTGATGAAATTCAAGTGCCAAAGGAGAAAATTGAGGATTTACTCCTAAAAATATACTGCAGAATACTATACAGATGATTTTTATATAGCAATGGTAAGTTTGAAAATTAGTGTGCAATGATGAAGATTCTTAACTAAGAGGACCCATACTCAGACATCTTCTATGGCTTTATTTTTCTCTGATATTGAAAATATGTCCAATTCTATTGCTTTTAGTATGGTGCATGTGCTTTTGCATATATCATTTGTTAGAACATGAGAATTCCAATGTTCAATAATTGATGTCTCGTTATTTAGGGGAAAAATAATTCAAAACATGTGCTGCTGCTGTTCTTAATCAAATGGCTTACATCTATTGAATTATACTCAGAGTTCATTTTGTGGCTTACATCTATTGAATTATACTCAGAGTTCATTTTGTGTCATTAAATTACATAAAACTATTTTCGAAGATTTATTAGTTAAAAATGGCAAGATACTTGGATTATTATAATTACTGAAAAAAAAAAAACAAAACTCACATAAACCAGATTAAAATTTGCATAAACAAGTTATTTTATGCCTTTTTATAATTTTCCCACATGCTCACTGGAATCAAACACAATACTTCAATTCAAAAAAATCTAAGTTGGTGTTTGTTTGTACAGTTCACCAACGCCACCATGGGTTGAATCCGGAGCTAAATGAGATACCACAATACAAAATATATTGGATATTCAAAGAATCTAAAAAACATAGTAACACGAGGGAGTAATCATTAACTTGCACCAGTGGACACAGTAAGATGCTAGGGTGGTATAGGAGTTCTAAACAGATTAAGCAAAAGGAAATAAATTGTAAGTTGAAAAATTTGCAGAGGAAGAGAGAATGATACTAACATCTTTTTAGGCTATTAGGAGTACAAGGTTTCAAACTATGCAGATATTAAAAACAGAATCCTCAGATTATCTCCATTTACAAACCAAAATGATGTCTCTTCATGTCTTTACTGCAATCCAACAGATTATCTCCATTTACAAACCAAAATGATGTCTCTTCATGTCTTTACTGCAATCCAATTAAACACAGTGATATGTGCAGTAATATACCTCAACTTTGAAGGATTTTTACTTTTCTGAATTGACAGACTCAATTTGCTGCGACAGAGGGAGACTAATAGGATATCGATCATGATGCACAGTAGCTCTCGCAATAATGAGATACTACAAACTGTCATACCAAAGCCTGTGTTAGTTATGATCATCTCCCACCAGCACTGTAATTTCTAAAGCTGCCAACCATCAGATACTAGAAAATAAACTTTTTGGCTCCTCAGAATGTGTATAGCAGAGCTTTAATCGGTTGGAACTTTAATCATGAGCTTACATTTTCTCTACTTATACGTAGTTAATGGTTAAAAATATACACTTAACTAAACCCTCGCTCTAGAGCTATGTTTGGATACCATAAAATGAACGGAGCAGGACCAGCATGAAGATTCCATCCATCGTTTGAAAATTTAAGACGGAACAAGGCAAATTTTTAATCCTACCCAAATCGGAAGGGAAGAAATAGCGACAAGTGATGGAATGAAATGGAATCCATACCACTACATTGCGAGCGCTCCACTCCATCTGATTTTAAATGATCCAAACAATAGAATATCACTCTATTTCATCTCATACCGCTCCGTCCTCCAATTCTATCAATCCAAACAAAGCCTAGAGGAACAAAATCCATTCTTGTGAGCTTGACAAAGTGGAAATTAGAGACCAAATATGAGAAGAAAAAAGAAAAAGATATTACAAGACAGCAGACAAAAGTAAGCAAATGATGAAGCAAACACACAACATTCGAATTCAGCGGATAAGTTAATAATACAGTTGATACAAAAACGCCAAACAGGCAGCATTCTCAAGCATACAACCTCCTTTTGAAAGTTGAAACCAACTAAATATTTACAAAACAAAATCATTCCATTTAGCATAAAAGATCAAAAGCTAACTAAAAGCAGCGTAAGTTCAACCGAAAAAACAACATCACATAACAAAAATAACCGTTATAAGAACAAGAACTCCAATCAACATAAGCAAATTCTTCAAAACATTATCCTCCTGCCGCTGCACTTGTTGTCCTGTCTCCTGCGAATTAAAACCTCTCGCATTTCCACCCTGAAACCCATTAAACCCCATGGGATAACCAGACGTTGTCCCATAAACAGTCCCATCCTGAAAACCATGAAAGTGAATATTGAACAGCGACGGAAGAAACCCTCCAAACCCACCAAAACCCGTCGAAAGCGAAAAGTTTCCAAACCTAGCCGTAGCCATTGGAATAAAACCACCCATCAATCCAACCCCAGCATAATTCGCCTCCGGAGGAGGATTCGCCGTCTGTGGCCTCTGTCCCGAAGGACGCCGAGGAATCTCCATTCCAGGATACGATTTAGTCCTCGGATCAGTCTGCGATTTTCCTCTACCGTAAAGAGGAACCAATTTCTGTTCTTCAACAAGTGCTTTGCAAACAGGACATTCTTGAGAATGAGAATGATGATGTAACCACCTGTAAAGACATGGCCAACAGAATAAATGACCACAAAGTGTGATCACAGGATCCTGAGCCAAATCAAAACAAATGTTACATTCAAAATCACCAGCATCATTGTTCGAACTGTTGTTCCCCGAAGAACACGATGGATTCGGCGTAGTCTCTGATCTCATTGATTCTCCAAAACCACTTGACATTAACCTAATTCCACAGATCTTCACATATAACCAAATTATTATCAGGTATAAACACGAAACCCTAAATTTTCAACGTAAAATAAAAAATAAATATAGAAAATAAAAAACAAGAATTCATAGGTAATATCGCATAGTAGTGTGAAAATGCACAATTTTTCGATCGGAGAAGCTGAGGAAAAATCTAAAAATTTAGAGTGGAAATTTGAGATAAGCGACAAAAAAATGAAAATGACGTAAACGTAAAGCAATTGAAGATGAATTGAGAAAGAAACTTACGAGAAGAGGGAATTTTGTTGGATTGGAAAAGGGAATTGATGGAGTGAAAAGCCCTAGATTTGATTGTCGCGGAAAACTTGTAGAACTTTCCAGGTTTTTCCTGGAATTTTAGTTACCTCCTCGGTTTGTTATTTGTTTTATTCCGCGATATATTTTTTTGGTCTACCAACTACTCTTTTTTTATATTATTTTTAATTTATTTTAATTTATTAAAAATAAATCCTCCTGTCTAATACTCTTATATATATTATTTTTAATTTATTTTGATTTTGGGGAGTATCGATTGAAATAGATTGACCAATTAACAAGGATCTAAGATTTAATTTACACAGGTCATATTAGATTAGATTTTTTTAAAATAGAAAAGACTTAAACATTTTTATAAGTTTATTTATCTAAAAATATTAGATTACAAGTCATATAATTTCTTTTTAAGTCTATCGGGACAATCTATTTAAATAAACATGAATACATTTATTATTGTTATATTATATTTTATACTAAAAATACGAAAAATAAAATATGTTATTTTGAAGAAATTATGAAAATATGTTGAAAAATTCTTATGAATAATGTTATAAGTTGTTGTCATAAGTTGTTTTAATACGTTATCTCAAACAAATAGTACCACGAAACTTATGCTAATAGATAAATTCGAATAAGTCAATAAAAAAAATATTTATGCTCGTTGATATCTTAATTTAGTAGTTTATTTAACATTAGTTGAGTTGCTTATTTACAAATTTTGAAGTATGCTTTTAAGTAGGTTAGATCAATCAGGTACTCGAAAAGGCTAGACTCAGGTCTAAAAATAGGATACAAGTCAGACTTAGGCTTTGAATTTTTTAGCAGGTTAGGCTCAGGCTTGGCAAAGTCTAACTCGGCCCAGCCTATTCTCATCCCTAGAGGGGAGGGGAGTTGAGGAGCAATTTCTAATTTAATATGTTTGATTCAAATTTTAGAAGGGGAAGGGAACAAAATCCCTTCAAGCCACACTTTTGTGTCCCTCCGAATTAGAGGATTTAGAGGGGACGAAATGAAATAATAGGGGTGGGAATAGGCCAGACAGACTAACAGGGGCCTACGGTCTAGCCTACACAGGCTCAGGACAGTCAAATTTTTTTTAAATAGAAAATGCCTAGACTTTTTTATAAGCCTATTTAGTTAAAAATGTTAGGCCATAGGGTATAAAAAAAGCCTTTAAAGCCTATCAGGTCGACCTATTTAAATATATAAGAATAAATTTATTATTATTGTTATTATATTTTATTTGTACTTTGTAATAAAATACAAAATAAATCTTAGTTATGTTGAAGAATTTATGAAGATAAGTTAAACAAAGCTTATGAACAATGTCATTAGTTATTTTCATAAGTTCTCTTAATCAGATAGTATCGTAAAACTTATGTTAATATGTAAACTTGAATATGTAAATGCAAATAAGCATTTATTCTCATTGATATTTTAATTTTTTAGTATATTTAAATATTAGTTGAATTGTTTATTTATAACAATTCAAATAAAATAGACTTTTATGTCGGCTAATAGGTCAAACAGACCTTCGAAAAAGCTAGGCTCAGCCCTAAAAATAAGCCTATGATAGGTCATAGGTCAGGCTTATGCTTTATAATTTTTAGTAGGTCAGGCTCAAGTTTGGCAAGGCCTAACTCGGCCCAGCCTATTCCCAATCCTAGGGAATATGAGTTTTTATATTCAGAAAATTATTATATGTACTAAATTATTCTAAAGTATTTCAAAATTAATTATTTTCTTTCTTGTTACTGCTTCTCTTCTATACAATTTTTCTCGATTGTTTCCATCAATTTATTATAATTATAACTGTTCTCTACCTTCAGATTTTTTTCAAATTTTTTTACTTAATAAAAATCATAATCATTGTACTTTTTGTATGTTTGTTTATGTTCGTTTTTTCTTCTAATTTTGCTATTTATTCTATCATATTTTCTTTTATATTCAATTTTAAATCATTCATTTTATTTTTGTATTTATTTTATTAAAATTTTAAAATATTAATTTTAATAATATTTTATTTTATGTATTTGTTTTATTAGATGATTCATCACGATTTAAAAAATTGTTACCAACATATAATTTAATTTGTATCCAAGAGTTAAAATCTGAATCAAATGTACTCAATTTGTTATCGTTATGTGATCAATTATAACTTTTTTAATCACTCAATATTAGAACATTTTTACCAAAAAAATATGTATGAATTTTTCACATTTGAATATCTTATCACTTATATAATATCATAAAGATAAAAATATAAATTATTAATAAAACTCCTTCCCCCTTCCCTCCTGAACCAAAAGTATTTTTAACTAAAATCTCTCTCTTTCCCTTCCCTTCCCTCCCCTCCCCTCCCTCCCTTTTTTGAACCAAACACTTATTTGATTACAAAATCTCTCATCTCCCCTCCTCTTCCCTTTCCTCCTTTAAAATCTCTCCCCTCTCCTCCCCCTCATTTAAACCAATTTTAGAACCAAAGAGACCTTATATGTTTACCAATTTTAGAGGAAAAAAATCTTAAATTACAGAGTGGAGACTCATTTTAGTCCCTCACAAAAACTACAAAATTACTTTTAAACCTCGGACTGCCATGTTGGATTTTCTTTTTTATACTAAAAATTATTCCTAGAGGGAATCAAACCCAAAAATCTTTAAGCCACATCATATGCATTTACCACTAAGGCAATGTACATTGGTGATAGATAATTCTCATGATTTATAGTAATGTTAAACAAATCTGAATTAAAAAAAAAGGATACGCCAATATACATTGGTGACAGATAATTCTCATGATTTATAATAATATTAAACAATTTTAAATTTAAATTGGTCTAGTTGTAAAGTGACTAACATTTAACTGCAAGGGACTTAGGTTCGTATTTTTTATTTTAATTTCAGAATTGTTTAATATTACTATAAATCATGGGAATTATTTACCAACAATGTATATTAGTCTAGTCATAAATGCATAAGATGTGACTTAAATGTCTTTGGTTTTGTTTTCTTCTATGAATAAATTTTGGCTTTTTTTGGTATTTTCAAATCTGAATTGTTTAAAAAATAAAATTAAAAATAAATAAAATCGATCTTGATGCTAGTCACGGTTTAAAACTTCTATGAACAATTTTTTTTTATATTTTCAAATCTCAATTGTTTAAAAATAAAAATGAATAAAATCCAACGCGACAGTCTTATTACAATTTAAAAGTAAGAAAAAAAAACCAATTTTTAAAAAATATCAACATTTAGATTAGTATAGAAATCCATCACATTAATGTTTTATAATTTTATTGTGAGTTTTGATTAAATAGTTTATAGTTAAATAATTAATATACTTAATTTTAATAAATAATTAAATTTTACCTTTTTTTATGCGTATATCGGTCTCTAAAAAATATGCAATCCTAAGTTTAGTAAGTTAGGTTGAACTGAAATAGGGACGTATTAAAGCAGATAAGTGTATCTAGGGAGTAACTAGTACTACAAAATATTTTATTATAACCAATGTTTTTTTAATCAAATTGCTGGTATTGGTGATGCAGCGGTCATGGATAATTGGAAGTACAAATAGAAATTGATGGTTCTAGAAAGAATTCCAAGCTTTATATGGATGCTAAATCACAATGGCCTATCTCAGCATCCTTAAACTGAGGGACCTTTATTGTGAAGATTGTATAGAGCATGAGAAGTTAATTCTCCATGTTATGAGAGATTGCAGATGTGTCAAACAAATATGGAAACATATTACTCAATATTGCTAACAAAAACACCTTTATAGAGAGCTTAACTTATCAGATTGGCTTTACAGGAAAACTTGAGCAGGAAAGAGAAGGATTGGCAAGCAATATGGGCTACAATCTGTCATCAGTTATGATATTGGAGGAATCAAAGATTGTTTGTTCTAGATTTTGTAGGCCCTACCTACCAACTTGATCCAAGAGATTCGTGAAAAAGTATCTAGCTACCAGCAGAGTATGCAGAGTAGCATGTTTCACAAAATTTAACGTATCAGGTTTTTATACCGGAAACATTGGTGATTTTGGTCATGCTTTGGTCAACTTATTTTAAGTTTAACTGGAGACTTGTGAGTCCATTTGGGGAGTGGTCAGTTGCGTTGGAAAGATGATTTAATTATCTTTTTAACTGAAAATTTTTATAATTTTCTCATAGGTATATAATTTTTTGCGTCATTTTGAAGTCAGGCGAAACATTCTGCTCGATGCGAGTACTCGTGAAAAAATTATATTCTTAAAATCTCTGAAGCATGGGTACTTCTAATATGGTGAAGTACTGGTACCCGGGTAAACGTACAGTACTCGTGGTACTTCATATTTTCTCATTATTCGATTTCGGATGACATCTGTTATTTACTAAAATATCAATATAGTATATTTATGTATTTTAATTTTTTCATTGTTGTATCTTAACATTAATTTTGATTTTTTTTAAACCTTTTTTATTGATGTTTTGTTGTGAACTTAACAATTTAGTTCTCTACGCATATATTTGATAGAAAACTCTTACATTTTATCAACGTACCTGTACCTTGATTTTTTTTTTAAATGTCGTATCTGGTACCAGTATCTGCACCGGGTACCGTATTCGTACCTATGCATCATAGCTTAAAATAGATTCTCTGAGTTTTCTAGAACATGATGTGTGACTAGTAGGAAACATGATTTTGGAGTTGTTTGATGAATTTAGAGTTGTTATTGACTACCCTTTGGAGTTGTTATTTAATAGCCTTAAGCTGTTTAGAGTTATGAGAGTGTAATTGATAGTTTGATATGTTTTAGAGTTTCCTTTGAGTAACTCTGATAAATTTTATAGTTATGTTGATAAGTTTAAGAGATAGATTTGTTAGCTTAAAGTTGTTAGAGTTACTATTTGAGTTACTCTGATATGCTTTAGAGTTGTTTTAAGGGTTATTACGATGCTGATGGTTTGACACAAGTAATAATAATAGTGAGTTACTCTATTGATGAGTTTAGAGTTAAGTTGACTATTTCGAGTCATTTTCAATAGTGCAAGAGTTGTCAATTGAGTACTTTGGAGTACTTTAGAGTCATTTTTTTTATTTGTTTTGAGTAACTCTGGCCTATTTAGAGAGTTGTTTTTGAGTCGTTTAGAGTTAAATATGATGAGATTTATTTTATTTAATAATAATCATAATAATAATTTAATATTATAAAGTATAACATTTTAGAGTTGAGTTAGAGATATTTATTATTTAGAGTTGTTTGACTATTTTAAGCGATTTTCTCATCATGTCAAAGTTGTCAATAGAGTTGTTAGAACAATCAATTGAGTTTATAAGAGTTATTTTTATAGGCAAGAGTTGGCAGTAGAGTATTTTTTTTTTAGCACTTTAGAGTTATTTTAGAGTTGTAAGGATTATTGTAGAGTTGTTTAGAGTTTCTTGGAAACTCTTTTGAGTATAATTATATATTATTATAATTAAATCAATTATGCTATTTGGTGATGTTATGTGATTAACGAAAAATTATATTTTGTATGCATAATTTTGGTTGTATATGGTGTATAATTAAGTGATATTGTATATAATAATGTGTTAAGTTAATTATATACTGAATTGTGGAATATGTGATGTTGTTGTTGATGTTGATGTTGATGTTGATGATGTTGTTATGATGGTGATGTTATGTTTAGGTTATTGTACAATATTGATGTTGTTGTTGTGTTGGTGAATAATAGTTCGAGTAGGGGGACTATTATCGTTGGGTCAATGCATGTTTTGTTTATTGTCAAAAGTGGACTTTAAACATCATGTTGTTGTTGCATTGACGTGTTTTGACATGCATTCATGATGTCGTTGTTGTTGATGAAAGAGGCAAGTTGTAATTCGAGCAAGGTAGATTCGAAGTTCGAGCAGGGTGAAACCGGTTCCTGAGTGAACAAATTGTTGATGATATGGTATCACATGCATATGAGTCCAGTTGATGTTGTGAGTCTCATTGCATAATTTAAATGAGGGTTAAATATACAACACCCCCTGTAATATTAGCGAGATTTGATTTTAGCCCCTAGTAAAAAAAGTTGTAATCCGCTCCTCGTAACATCCAGATTCTCTCAAATACCCCCCCTCGCTGCCACATTGCAACAAAGATTCCAATTTTTAATGACATGGCTACACAGTTGGATTTTTATTTTATTTTTTATATAATTATTAAATTCCACATGAAATTTTGTTATTTTTTTATTTAATTTATATATATATTCTATTTTGTTTACTTGTTTTTATTAATATTTTTGACATTTTTTAAAATTATTTTAATTTTATTAATATTTTTTATTTAAATCTATTTATAAATTAATTATTAAAATATATATTGGACTTAAAGGTAATGACATTTTCGGCGCAAACACACTTTAAAGGCAACCCGACACATAATATTTTCACATCCAGTGTGTCAAATAGCTTTATAAACACTTACATTTCTTCTTCAGTTTTCGATGTGGGACTCAATTTAATAAAGTAAGACAACAAATTAACTCTGCATGCAATCTCACTTGTCTTTAACAACAAGACTTGAATAAACCACCTAAATGTCTGAAAGTTATTTCCAAAAGACACTGTAACACGCCATAATCTCAAACAAGGTTAAGACAAGAACAAAAAATATTTCCTAAACTTGGGGCATTTACATTAGCAGCATTGATAGAGTAAGTAGCTCCTTCAAGAACATGTGAGATAAGATACTCCTCAACTACTTTTGGTAAAGAGAATCCTTTATAAACACTAAAAGTCTCCCTAGAAACCTGCATGAAAAAAAAGAGAGCATAAACCAACTCTATAAATTTACTGTAAATTTAGTTACATAGGAGCTTACATGCATGTTTTCTTGTTACTGAAGCGATGGTGCATCGATGAGTGTTGAGAATCTACCAAATGAACTTGACTCAGACAAGGTATATATTATTTTAATCATTTATTTTCATATTTCATATAAGCAATATATAAATAAATTCTTGAGTTATAACAAGCTTGTATCATATGCATTAAAATTTCTTTTGGCATTAAAATTATTATACATTAAAGTTTTATCATGCATTAATCTCTTCAATCAGCTGTGAGATCACTAGTAAGTATAATGATATGTATTTTGTCATTGAAAAAAACTAAAACATATAGATATTTGAGCCAAACTAATGCAATCTAAATCTAATATATATATATATATACAATATATAACCCTGTTGGGCCTATTGTTTGCGCTTCGCTCGATATGTGTCTTCTATGAATGAATATGTGAGAGGTGGTGATCTTGAAGTTATTCTCAGAGAAGATTTGGCTCACCCTACTGTTGAAGGGATAATGTTGTGGGGATTTTGGGAGTTGTTTACGATTAGAGATAATGCACACTAGGTTAATATAGAAGGTGATATTAATGAAGCTGGTAAAATGTTTTTAGCTTTGAAGCAAGTATCTAAGAAAGTATCTTGATGTAAAATAATTAATGTGTGTGTGGTTTTATCATTGGGTTGGATGAAACACAGTGGTGTGTGTGATTAAAAATTGCAGTTTAAACTATTACCTGAGTTTCTTAATATAAAGACACTACATGAAATCAACTGGTTTTCTTTAATACTACTCTATTTATGTGAGAGAGGAACTACGCTGCATGTTTGCATTAGTCCCACATCGAAAACTGCGCTGCATGTTTGGGGAGATATGGCCTTACTGTAGGTGCGAAACATGCATGTGACCAACTTTGTATGGCTTGCATGATAAAGAATAGAATTTAGAAAGAATATTAGTCTCACATCGAAAACTATAGAAAGAATATTAGTCTTTATATATCACACATACACACATGCCTTACTGGATTAAAAATGGGTTGAGAATAAATGGGTCAAAAGGCCAATAAGTGTAATATAATTTTTTTGTTTAAATAATTTCTTACCTTAAAAATATTTAATCCATCTGAATAAATGAAAAAAATTAAAAACAAATAAATGAAAAGTTATAAAATAGATTTAAAAAAATCTACGTGGATTAAAAAATTAATTAAAAAATAAAAAATTTTCCACGTGGACTACCACGTAAGCAGTTAGAGAGAATCTTTGCTGCAATGTGGCAGTCAGGGGTGTATATGAGAGAATCTTGAAATTGCGAGGGGGATTTAAAAAAAATCTTTTACAGGGGCTTAAAGCAAAACTCACTAACATTACAGGGGGTGTTGTGTTGTATATTTAACCCTTTAAATGATGAAAATGTGTTTATATTGATTATGTTGATGGATTGGGCGTGAGAATGAAGTTGTGTGAATGATGTGATATAGGTGTAGATGTTGGTATTCTACCTTGCAGCTTATGTCGTTTATCTTATTGATGTGAATCCTCGCGCCCTTTGCTTTAATGTTGTCCACCATGGACATCTTGCAGAGAACCAGGATTAGAAGTTTTTGTCGTAAGTGGAAGATAGTTCTTGGAGTTATTTTCATCAGTTATCGTCTTCTTTTAGTGGTTTAGTGCTCTGATTGTGTAACATCGGGAATAGGGTGTTTTTTTATGTTTGAAGTTGATTACTTTGTTTCCTTGAAGTTTAATACTGTTAATGTTGTGTTGTTTTGATGTTACTTCGAGTTCAATGTTACAACTTTATTTGAAACATTTTATGCAAGTTAAGTCTTTATATGACCAAGTTGAAGTTGTAATATTCTATTATTGAATTTAATATGATTGCGCATGCGATGATACCCTAAGTGAAGGTGAGCACGCGATGAGAGGTGTTGAATGTTGTTTATTTTCCGCTATATGTTTTCAAAATGACCATGTTTTGTCAAAGGGTTGTTGTTGGTGACACCTTAAATTATCGAGTAATCCTTTATATATATATATATATATATATATATATATATATATATATATATATATATATATATATATATATATACGTTTCGGAGTTTAGGGTGTTACATTCTTCAGTAAGGATCAGAGCCACAGTTGAGTCACCCGTACTAGCGGGGAGTATAAGAGTTGTAGGGAAGAAAAGTCCTTTAAAAAAATTTAGTGCTTCTTCCTTGAGAATAGTATCATCATTGCATCAAACACCATTTAGAAGATGAAGGTCACAGACTTTATTTCTCTTCTTCATGATTACCGTCTTGGTATGAAAAAAATTTGTGTTCCAATCTCCGAACATAATCCATACATATCCAACATTTTGATACCAATGAATCTCCTTTTACGCAAGGATATCATCATACTCCTTTCTGTTGGAGATAAATTAGTCTTACAGAATCTATTATCTCCAAAGAGCGTTGGATACCCCTGAGTCTCTTCTCAATGGTGTGCTTCTATTTGTTGATATTACTAAAAGTTTCCTTATTAAAAAGGGTATAATTGTGCTTCTCATTTTGGAGACAAGTTACAATTCCATTTGGGGATTTACCTCAAACAGTCTAGACTATATTGGATAAATCTTAGATTAATTATTTAAATTAAAATTAGGAACGTAAGTACCTTATCAAAACTCTATATGGTTCAAAACACAAATAAATCCCATTCCATATCGTGTGGCCATTAGTACATTCAAGATCCTAATGTTTTTTCCACTGTGTTCTTAAAACAACTATGTTCATCTCAATCAAGTGTGAATGACTTTTGAATCACTGCTAGTGTCGAACAATCTTTCATGTTAAGAGGAGAAGGATGCAAGGTTATTGTGTGTTGAACTCACCATTGGTGACATATTTGACAATTGAAAATATTGGTCGGAGGTACTATAGATGTGAGTTATACAAAGTATATTTCTAATTTTTTTATATAAATTTTACATTGTAATCTTCATCTTCATCGTTCCTAATTTTTAGGTTATAATTTTTTTGTTTGTAATTTCAGTTACAAGGAAGGAAAGATAATAATTTTTTGACTAGGGCGATGAGCAGATAACAAATTAGGCAAAGGAAGTGATTCAGTCCCACTTAAAGAAGGTTAATGATTTGAAAAAGAAGAAGGACGGTGTAGAAAAGATGTCTGGTGATGAACTAAATAAGAATATTAAGTTTTTAGTGTATTGTTTTACTTTTAATGGGTTTTCATCATTTTGGTGATCATAATAACATTGTTGTGTGGTTCTATGTGTTGTGTAAGAAATAAATATAAAATAATCATGAGCATCATCAAAGAAGAAAAAGATTGAAATTCCTCAAAAGTGAAGCTAAGAAAGTTTTGATGTTTAAAGCAAATAAAGTCAAATGCTAAAGATCAACATAAAAGGAACTGAAGTCTTGTGATAACTCACATGATCATGTACCTTAGTGTATTATTATATATTTAGGATCAATAATGCGTAATTAAGTTTGATTAGTTCTCAAGATACTAAAGTAATGCACACAAATACACACACAAAATGATTTTACAAACTTCATCTATTTCAAAACCTTCTTAAAAATCTTGTATGGTCTTTATCTAATCAACTAGGAAGCATCTTAATCAATTAGTTAAGAAAAATCTCTCTCTCTCTCTCTCTCTCTCTCTCTAACTCTCTCTCTATCTCTTTCTCTCTAATCTATTAGTACTTATATCTTGTCGATTATGGATCAAGCTCGCTACTTAATCGAATAAAAACTCTCTTAATTGATTTTATTCAGTATTTGGCAAGTTTGTTTCCTTATTAGCTAGGTATAATTAATGAGTGCCGCAAGTGATAAGTCTAGTTTTTATTGTCATTTAGGTTTATTTTCCATCATTAATTCATCATATTTAATTAGTTTTATTTTCGTTTTACTATTGTTTGAGTTATTTTTGTTTATTTTTGAAAACAATGAAGAATGAAGATTTATAGCCTATATGAAAATCTTTGAATAATGAAAGAGAAAACAAGGTCAGTCTAAAATGCATAAAATGAGCACAAGGCTAGTGTGAAATATTACGGCTGTAATTCACATTACTACCAACGATTGCGGTCATATTTTTCCCAAATGCTTGTTTTCTTTTTATTTCTGTTTGTTTCAACGGTTAATAATTGTTCAGTTCCCAACCTTCTTCTTAATTAATTCCCACTTATTTTTGGGTTTAGAAATGTTAAATTGGATGCAATTGCTTCTGTTTAGGAGGTAGAAAATCATAGGGAGCAAACCAAAGAATGGAGTTTTTACGCTTATGCTTCTAGATTTACATAATACTTATATGTAACTTCCAATACAAAAACTCAATGTTTTACTATTTTAGTATCCCTTTATTTTACTTATGTTATTGTTTATTATCATAATGTAAGTGTTTATCATTTCTATGTGTGACCAGATTTTTACTGTCTTGGGATTATGGGGATTGTCTAAATGATAGACATGTTGTAAAGCTCAATTTCAAACTTTATTTTATAAAATGAAGTCTATACTCTAATCTTTAAGAATTTTATGAACGCCTCTATGACAGTAGCGGCGGTATCAAATCTCAGGCAATGGACTGAAAGATGGAAGACTGATAGTCGACACAAAGATTATACAAATAAATTGTCACTTGAAAATAGGTGATTAAGTGATTTAAGATACAATTATATTGTTTGAAAGAAAATATAATCTACATTTATTTATTGATTATGTAAAAAAACAAATTCTCATAAATAGAGTTGGAACAAAGTTTTACATGGTATGTCCTAAATAAGGAATAGTAATCCCAAGAAGATTTTATGGATAATATAGATTAAGAACTACTAATGTCAATGTTCGAGGAGGAATGTCAATCCGAAAGAAGGGCACAATCAATTTTTAATGACTACTTCTAAAAAAAATGAGTATACATAAATGCTCAATTCTAAACAATGATAAACCAGAGTCGTGAAGAAGGGCACAACTGATTATTCATGAGTCATGACTACTTCTTGAAAAATATAGCATACATAGATGCTCTATTCTATAGAAGGTTCAAAATGCATATGCATGTGTTTCTTCAAATTGTAGCTGCCCTTGGAAATCATGATGAATATTTATAAATGAGGGTCGATGAAACTGATAAATGGGTCTTTAACCATTGCAGAAATGCACCTCTATTATTCGTATGTTGACATATGGGTTTCCCACTGACATAATAGACGGATATGTTCGAGTTGGTGAAAGAAATATTTCCTTCACCAACTCGAACATATCCGTCTATAATGTCAGTGGGAAACCCATATGTCAACATACGAATAATAGAGGTGCATTTCTGCAATGGGTCTTTAGCAGCGCTTTGGTGAAGCACTTTCTAAGTAGACCTTTAGCCGCGCTTTTGTGAAGCGCTTTCTAAAGTGGGTCTTTTAGCAGCGCTTTTACACAATTTCGTATATAGTTTCCCTTTTTAAATTTTTTTAACTTATAGCAGCGCTTTGGGAAATAAGCGTTGTCTATATGGTGATGCCTAAAACCATTTTTGGCGTAGTGAATGCAGTTGGGTGCTTAGATATTCATAAAGGGCGTGAATGAGGTATTTGGGGACGAGTGTCTGAAAAAGCCTAACAATACTGATATTGAACCTCTTTTACAAATGGGGGGTCTCATGGTTTTCCAGGTATGTTAGGTTCCATTGATTGTATGCATTGGGAATGAAAAAAGTATCCTGCTGTTGTGCTGCATGTAACACCCACTTCCCTTTATTATTTAATTATAAAAATCAGAGTGATAAAACAAAATAAAAGTAGGATGTCACATCTCATAATCTCAAACCATACAAGTTGATTTTTCTCATAAAATATCTCTTCGAAAATTACGCACCAGAATATGAAAACAAAACTGAATTATGGCACTAAGGCTTGGAATCACAAATAAGAATCCACTCAACGGTGGTCCAACATCTTATTCCAAACATGATACGTAACAAATGATTTATTAGTGTAAAACAATATAAAATAGAATCCCCATCCTCCCAACGTTATGTATTAGAGCGACTCCTGCGACTCGATCCAAAAGAAACACAAAGCTCCAGAACTACTCAGGTACCTGGTTATCTGTACTCCCACAAGAAGTAAAGACACAACAATAGAAAAGGGGTGAGAATTATGTTCAACTAAATAACGGTGAATATCACATGCTAAGGAGTAGTAATTCACACACCAAACATCAATACACAATCACATGCACACATATACACACGTTTCATATAATCATCATCAAGCACCCCCACCGTGCACCAATCATAGGTTCAATTATGAATGCAAGTGATCACGTTATCACGACTCGATGCATGTGGTACCAACACAATCAATACAGCTCATTTGTTATGAACCCGATTCCAGTCAGAATCCGGATAAGCCTTAATCGTTCCATTGAACTACGACTTATCTCCACACGACTCTACCTCGAGAGTCTGGACAAGACTAGGCACCCATCATGGATTCCCACCTAGACTCATCTCCACATGACATGACACAATGATAAATGACATACCAAATATGCACAATTCATCTCAATATTATACACAGTATGATCCTTATTGATCACACGTGAGCCACATACTCACCACGTTCCACTTTTGGGAACCCCTGCATTAAACCAAGCATATTCACCTAACACAAGGCATCACAATCACAATTCATAAATTGGAAATCACGGCTTAACCACAAGAGCTCGCTCAATTTTCCTCACCTTATCCCATATTAATTAACCTATTAATTAATCAGTTAATTTATTTACACTCTTAGAAGTCACTATGGATTACACTGTACTGCGAAATCCGGAAAAATTGTAAAATTGAAAAAACTATGCACAACAGGTCAATACGAGTATGACCCTATCTGGTACGCGTACAACCCCACCTCATATGCGTACCATACGCGTACGACCAGAAGGGGATTTCCCTTCAACACCCAGCTCAGGCCAATACGCGTACATGCCTCCTTACGCGTATGGCCTCTTCCTCATACGCGTACCAACAGAAGGGTGTTTTCCCTTCAGGACTCATTGCCAATGCCCATACGCGTATCACCCCCCCCCCCCCCGTACGCGTATCGCTAGAAATGATTTTTGCCCTTGGGGACAGGGCTACGTATCATACGCGTACAAGCCCCCTAGGACGCCCCCCATACGCGTATGACTACCCCTATACACGTATGAACAGAACCAGAACTCAGAAACCCAATTTTTCATATCAGTACGATTTTTCTCTTCATTCCTCACTTCTACACTTCTCTAATCAGTCCCAAATTGAATCTAATTCACTCATCTTCATCTTACACTCATACTACTTGTTTTCTAACAACAATTACAAGATTCTACCCTTCCATCATCTAGATTCATACCAGTTTAACATATCTGCTCTCAAGTTCATCCAATACAGAAGAAATCAACACAGTTTAACAGATTCAACAAATTATCATGACAGATTCATACATACCAATCAGAATACGAATTTCATCAATGAGCCACACACAAAACATGTTAGACAGCTTAAGATTACGAAAATTATCATAAAATCCTAAGAGGGAAAGGCACCCTCACTACCCTCTCATGTTCAATCACCCATATTTAAATTCATTCACCCCCTTACCTTAATTCCAAGCTTGATCTTCCTTGACAATGGTGAAATTGGTTATTTCCTTCATTTGCCCTAGCTCTCCTCTTTCTCTTTTTATGTGCAAAGTGATTTCTAATTTCCCTATTCTTTTCTCTATATCCCTAATTCCTCATTATTCTAATTATTAAGTTAATTATCCCAATAATATTAATAATTAAAATAATACCGCTAATAATAATAATATGAATAATAATAATCTTACCAATAATATTAATAATAACCTATATTAATTATTATCAAAATCCCAATATTATTATTATTATATTACTCTTATTATTATTCCGATAATATAATTAACCCTTAGCTCGACTCTCCTCAATTTCAATTATTAAAACAATACCACGCAAAAGACTAAATATATAAATGGGGTGTTACACTGCATGGAAAGGACAAATTTTGTTAAAGTAATCATGGCAAGCCCACAATCATGCTTGAAGCAGTGACATCACAATACTTATGGTGACATGCATTTTTGGTATTGCATATTCAAACAAATATGCTAAACCAATCCAACGTGTTTAACGGTATTTTCGAAGGACATACTCCAATTTGGGATATATAGTCATTTGGAGTCCATATAATATTGTTTACGGTGATTTCCGGTAAACAACCGCTAGTCTTCCAAACTATAATAAATATGATTTGGTTACTCGCAGGATCGACTAGATTGATCCTAGGACACATAGTCAAAAAGATTGTTATCAATGCTCATTCGAACCATATTCATGATTCGTCTCCTTCAATAAGCGTTGTTCGATTAAAGAACAAGTAATCTTGATAATCACTTTGTTATATGTAAGTATGATTTTAATGAAAAGATAAGTAACATAACATATGAAACTAAAAGGACTGTTAAAACGTAAAGAATCTTAGAATGCAGAAACGTTAAAGACTTTGAAAGTAAATGACATTAAAGTAAAGATACAGAAATGTAAATGGCAAGAAGTAAATGGAATGCAGTAATTCTGAAAGATATTTGAAAACGAAAGATAATACACATGTATTAAAGTGGTGGTGTCATACGTACATTTTCTCAGCGAACTCTTTCTCTTTAACGCTTGATACTTGAGTAAATATGTGAGTGATTTGTACAAAATGAACACACAGAATCCTAACATTAAGACTCCTATTTATACTAGTTTCGACCTTAACGGTCCTACACTAATCTGCTGCCACGTCTCTCATAAGAACTTCCAGCGACGCCATCTGTTACTTGGACAGTTACGAAACCGTCTTCGAATTTCAAATCTTCCCGCCTGAGTCCGTCTTCGACGCGTGGCAGTGTATTAAAAACACTACGAAAACACGCTAAGTAGTAATACTTGAATATATTTTATAAATTTTGTCTAAGTCCCCGAAGACACATACTTTCACTAGCTTTCAGTATTCATTATCTTCATAACGAACTTAGAAATCTTTATTCTCGAAGCATGGCCATCAGTAGCCATCTTTTATTTTTAAGGGATGGCCATCAGTAACCATCTTTCCTTCGATTTTCCACTTCTTCGAATGACAAATATTACAAGACGAAATCTTCAGCTAACAAATTGCCCCCAATAAATGCCTGTTTCGAAAATCAACAGAAATAGGCGTTTCTTGTCATCATAAGATTTCGTTTCTTATTGATCTTTGAGAGTTCCAAGACTGCTGACTAACGTCATAATCATTGATGACCCTGTTCCCGAAACGTCTTGTCATTTTCAAAGATGTCTTCTCATAACTTACATTCCCACGTTTTTGACCTTACTTCTTGATCATTACTCCTGCATACTAGGAGTGAAGCTAATTTATTCGACCTCCGTCGGATTAAATCACCAGCCGCCATGTGTTCTTTGGGTTTTACCCAAAAGATTTAAAAAGGATTTCCGTTAAACCTTTAAATACTTGGTCTTGCACTTCTATACAACCTTTCATTCCTATTTCTTCATCTTCTTCAACAGAAAAACCAACATCCTCAATCTTTTCACAATCTTGCTTTCTTAATCAAAATCTCTCTATGGCTTCATCTTCAAATGTTCTTCAACCTGTTCTGAAGCTCCAATCAACAACACGGTCTGGGGAACAAGAGCACATTCCAAACCCTAACACCGAAGAAGTACGTGCTATTTACGCTTCCCAGGTAATCATTCCCTTTGAACTTTCTGGAAAATCCCTTGCTTTTATGGGTCCGTTACCAGGTGAAAATATTTCATCTCTGAATAGATTCTTCCCTGCTTATTACAAGACTAGACCATTAGTTAGCAAAACTAAGATAGATGAAGATGGCTGTTCTCCCTCAGGAGAATCTGCTAATATTGAAGAAACTTCAACTATAACCCCTTTGGCTTTGACGAAAATTAGGTTAAACTATATGACCAACGTTGTAAAAGTGTTTAGGTCAATTCCTTTAGCCAAAGATCCTGATTTGTACTATGCCTGGTTAGAAAAAGTAGAGAAACAGAAAGAATCCTTCTGGAAATCGTTAGGAATATACGATTTGATTCAACTGTCAAAAACAGGCTTAGAATATAACCAACCCATGCTAGTAGCAGCGGTTCACTTTTGGGATGCTTCTCACAACACTTTCCATCTCCCATGTGGAATGGTTACCCCCACTCTTTTCGACGTGGCTGCGATTACAGGACTTCGACCAACTGGCGAAACCTTCGATCCCAATGAGATGGATACTGATACTATTGGTTTTAATGACTCGATAGTCACTTATACTGCATTCATCCAGAAGCACCATATCACCACCGAAACGGCAGTATCCAATGAAGAGCATATTGCTTTCTTAGCACTATGGCTCTCACGATGTGCCTTCTGCTCAAGATCCATACAAGTTGCAAAGAGATACCTTTGCATGGCTAATCAGTTGCATGCTGGAAAAAAGCTCAACCTCAGCCAACTGCTTTTAGGGTTTCTTTATGAAAACCTCAGCGAAGCTGCAAACCTTACCAAGAATTACAAATCCGGTACTTTGCTTTATGCTGGTCCTTTCTGGCTATTGCAACTGTGGCTTAACGCTACATTCAAAACTCATCTTCCCTTTCGAGGAAACGTCAATGAGGAAGATAGCAAAATCAAGAATCGAACTATAGAAGGGACCAGGTTAGCTTACCTGACTCCAAAAGAAGAAACTGGGAAGCTTCGTGAACACTTTCTAGCGTATTCAATGATGTTTGCCCAGCGTAATCAGTTCGATCCTTCTATGGCCCCGTTTGTACACAGAACAATAGGTCCCGAATGGTTTACTCGAAAATTCCCATCAACATCTCAGGATCAACAAACTGAGTCTATGGAAATTTGGGAAGCCTTTCTGACTCCAAGGTTATTTTCTCATCGCCTTCGACCATCAAAAGGTCAATGTATTCTCGTGTGCTATCAACCAAATTTGGTCTCGAGACAGTTTGGGTTGGTTCAAATAAAACCTAAGTGCTTATATGAGAAAAGGAGCCATATGTGTTTCCATACCTTGTACTTGACTGAAGGAGAATGTGAAACAAAAATCAACAAATACGTTGGCACCACCAATTTTTCTCCTGTTCCTTTCGAACCTGCTTTTTACTCTACACCAGATTTTCACCAATGGTGGACGGATTATTATAGCTCCCAAATCTTTGATGCCGATAGTCTTGCTCAAGAACTAACTGCAGCTTTTGCTGATGTGCAGGAGAATTTTCACAAAGGTACTTCAACTCATATTAAAGAAATCCAAGCTTTTCAAAAATTCTTTGAAACTATCTACAGGCCTGATGATCTTAGTCGGACCGTTCGTGAGGCTGCAGTCATTTTGCGCGAAAAGTTTTCCGCCAAACTGGATAAGTTGAAATTGCCCTCGTATGTTCGACCAGAACTATGTTATGAAGTGGCTTTCAAACTTAATCCTCCAAAATTCCCTCCACTGCCAAGTGCGGATTTTGGTGTGGCTTTGAGTCCTCCTTTTCCAAATTGGTTTGTGTGTGGCAACGTTCTAAAAGACCTTCAAAACAGTACTAAAAAACGCGCCGAACGAGTGGTTCCGACTAAGCATACCTTGGATACTTTCAAAGGACATCTACATATAGATCTTGAACATGTTCGTGTCTTGACTCCAATACCTGAAGGTTTGGATTCAGACAATCTTTTCGACTGACTTTTCTTTTCTTTGCTGATATACTGATTTCAGTTTCAACTACAGCTGTTGCACGAAGGAGGAAGATTAAGGAAGCTCCTGCCCAAAAGGATTCTGGGACATCTAAGAGCAACAAACCAAGTGAGAGTGACTCCATCGTCACTGACAAGAAGCCCACGGTACATACCCATCTCATATTCTTAATCTTGTACAATCTGTGAGTAATACTCATCTTACTTATCATCTATTTTCCAGAGCTCAAAACCCCCAACAGGTTCGAAGCGGAAAGTTTCTTCGACAGCTGCCTCAGATGGCGAAGATAAATCCCCTCCTCGTACTAGACAAGGACACAGGAAGAAACAAAAAGCTGTTACCCCTTCAAGAAAAGGGAAAGGGATAAGTCCCTCTAAAGCTGCTTCTCCTGGCGATAAGGCATCCTCTGAAGAGTCTCCTTTGAAAGTTACCAGCAATGCTTTCGTTGTTGAAAGTCATAATTCAAGTCCAGATAATATCCCAACCAAGGTATTTGGGTTTCACCCCACGTATTATCTTGTAATTTTAACTAAATGATTGAACTGACATTTTACCTTGTTATTGCAGGATGATGCTGGCACTGCCACTTCAGGTTTTAAGGATCATGGCCTTACCATTAATGTTGACAAAATTTACGGTAATCGCCAATCTTTAACTTTCGTCAATAAACCCCTCAAAGGCTTATCTTTATGACTAACTCTGCTCCGTTTAATACAGATACCTCTCAAAACAAAACTCATGTTCTCTCCCCAGTCTTCGAAGATGCTAGGCCAATCGCCACCATATTGCCTAATGAACCAGTCGAAGAAAGCCAAACCACTGACGAATCCCCACCTACTCACCAGGACAAAAATTTGGAAGAAGATCACCCATTCTCAGGCAGCGACAATGTGAACCTACAACCACATGACAGCGAAGATACTGCATCGGAGCAAGATGCTATGGAGGAGACTTCTAAACTAGAAAAACAAGATCCTCAAGGAACTTCGACTCTTGATACAGAAGCCATTCCTGGGACAACTTCGACGCTTGCCCCTGCGAAGCCTACTCCTTCGGAGCTGGAACAACTTAAGCAAACTGATCCTCTTAGTTTCCTAAAGGCTATTATGAATGTGAATACTTCTTCGCCTTCGGAACTTGATGTTTCTCCAGCTGTGACTGTAGAATCTGGTGACAAGGAAGATATTCCTAGCCTCCTTCGACAAATAAAAGAGAGATTCTTTGGGGTCAATCTTGTGGATGTTCTCAGCCGGGAACCTATTAAGAGTCACAACTTAAATCAACTTTTAAAGAAAGTAGATTTGCTTCAAGTCTCCACAGAAGTTTCAGAGGTAATTGTTCTGCTAGGTTCTCTAATTGATCAACTCCAGGCCAACATTCTTTGAAAGCAAAATGTCGAAAAAGAGCTATCTGAGACAATGGCCTCTCATGACTCTTCATGGAATTCTGCTGTGGATGCAACGAAACAAGGTGAGGCCCTCAAGCTTAAGCATTCAGAAAATCAGAAGGCTTTTGATGATTATGAGAAGAACATCAACTCCTGGAAACAAGAGATAAAGGTACTCGAGGACAAGATAAAGGAAGCTGAACGTTGTCAGGCAGCCATACAAAAATCCAACCAACAGGATTTGCTCGAAGTGGTGCAGTCGGGGATTAAACATTTCGAGACTGCACAGAAATTAGTGCCAGAGATCGAAAGATTGAAGAAACAACGGGCACTAATTGAGCTTCGTATGTCTTCGTGGGAAACTCAATACTTGAAGATCAAAAACAATCTCCCTGAGGATTTTAACTAGCTGTTTCCAATCCTGTAACTTGTTGCATTTTCGTTTTGTAATCGAAGCTTTTGTAGAAACATATATTCGTATGCTTGACTTCTATTTTCTTCGTTTATATCTACAATGTTCGCCAGCACTATTTTAGCGAATCTTTTAATTTCTGCCAAAATATATCTTTAGATTTTCTACAGTGCTTTTATTTAATGCAACGTATAGACCCTGAACATCCTTCGCAGCATCCTTGCCTCTAGACTTGACGTTTCCACTTCTCTAGCCATAATCATTATTGAACAGTGACGTCACTTTCTTCAAAACGTCAATTTAAGACGTGCGTGCATCAGTTTCATGATTACTTCTCAACTTCCAAGGGCGAGAAACGGCGGAAGCCATAACTTCTCTCTTTGGAAAACCAAACGCAGTCCAATCAATCATTAACAATTTAAAACCACCCTTCAGTATCCCCAGTCTATATAAAGGGTCTAATATTGCCTTCATTTCTTCATTCATGCGCTTTCTCTCCAAACTAAACACAGAAAAAGAAAACACACAACTTCTTTCTCAAAAAACCTTTCTTTTCCTTGCAATGGCTGAACCTCTTTCCTTTAATAACATCAAAGCCCTCCTCAAGAACGAGTTCAGACTTTTTGAGGATGAACTTGTTCGTAACTTCATCAACATCTAAACCCTCTTTGTCAATCAAGAACTGGACTTCTATTTTGAAGAAGTCTTGGAGGGTGCTATCTACCCCAACATGTTGGCAGAATTCTGGATGAACGCGTCCCTACGCATAGATCCTGAAGGTAGGACCACCATTGATTCTAATATTCGACATGCTCGTCTTAGCATCACTCCCACCACTATTGCCAACCTAATGAGATGCAATAACTCTGGGGAAACTTTTGATGACAACAGTTTCAACATGACTACTCACCTCATGTTGAGAACTCTTATGGATAACGACCGCTTCAGTGCCAAAGTTATCAGGATCTGGCACCAGATGCTCGTGGGAAACTTTCAACCTCGGAGGATTGATGAAAACAACATCATGGTTGAAGACTTGGAGTTTATCCTCTGTGGTCTTCGAGGGAAGAAAATTAACATTCCTTTGATCATCTTTAAAGGACTTGTTAAGGCTGTCTCTATTGGTGTCAACCGTCAAGGGAGTGTGACCTGTCTTCCATACGGGAGACTCCTCAGTTACATTTTCCTTAGGAAAGGTGTAGTGAAGAGGATGCGCATTTCTGGAGCCATGGATATGTTCGAAGCTGAACCCTCGCCTGTGCTGTCCTTGAAAGGTTTAAACCAAAGGATTAACTAGCAAGTATTTACCTTAGGTTTTTTATGTTTTTTTTTTGTAATCTCAGATCCTGTTCTTTGGATCCTTTTGTAATGCACGTACTCCTATGTTTTGAATGAAAAATATTTTGGTGTCTCTTTAGACTCTTTTCCTTCCATTTAACAATCTATTCTGATTGTAAAGCCATTTTGATCAATGTGACATATATGTTTTGACACATGTCTGACCATTTTGGCTTTCGTAGTACCCTGAGTATCTACGTTTTTGCAATCTTTACTTCGTACATACTTGGTTTATATCTCTTCAAATATTTCCCGTTTACTCTTAAGATCCTACGATCTTCTGCTAACTCTTCAATTTCGTAAGCATTGTTCGAAAATACTTTTAAGATTCGAAAGGGTCCTTCCCAATGTGGGGACCATTTACCAAGTGCCTGATTCTTTTGATCTATAGGTAAAATAACTTTCCAAACTAGGTCATTATTAACAAAAGTTTTACCTTTCACCTTTTTATTGTATGCTCTGGACACTCTTTCCTTTTGCCTTTTTATCATTTCCAGTGCTCGAAGTCTGTCTTCGTCCAAATCTACTAACTCATTCATCATTAACTCCCAGTACACGTTGGGAGGAATGTCTGCTTGTCTTTGTATTCTTACCGATTGCAAATATATCTCAATTGGGAGTACTGCATCATGTCCAAATGTCAACTGGAAAGGAGTTGTATTTGTAGCTTCTTTTGGAGATGTTCGACAAGCCCAGAGTGCTTGATCTAAAGTCTTATGCCAGTTCTTGGGTTTCTTTCCCACATGTTTCTTAATAAGGCCAATTATTATTTTGTTTGCTGCTTCAACCTGTCCATTTGCTTGAGCGTAGTAAGGTGTAGAAGTAAATAACTTGAAACCTATTTCTCTGGCAAAGTCTTGCATTTTCCGTCCAGTAAAGACTGATCCCTGATCGGTTGTTATACTTTCTGGGATTCCAAACCTATATATAATATGTTTCTGAATAAACTCAATCACAGCCTCTTGATCCACATTTGCCAGTGGTATTGCTTTGACCCATTTTGTGAAATAGTCTATTCCTACCAAAATGTACCTTTGACCTTTAGATGACTTGGGGTGAATTTCTCCAATCAAATCTAATGCCCATCCCCTAAAAGGCCACGGTTTTACTATCGTACTTAATTCGTTTGTTGGAGCGTGTTGGATACCTGCATGTTCTTGGCACTCTTGGCACCCTTTCGCAAACTCTATGCAATCTTTTAACATCGAAGGCCAATACATCCCATAACGAAACAAGAGCCATTTCATTTTGTGCCCTGCTTGATGTGCACCACATGCCCCACTATGTACGTTCGACAGAGCCAAGTATGCTTCTGCTTCACCCAAGCATTTCAACAATACCCCTTCAGGAGTTTTCTTGAACAATTCATTTCCCATCAGGAAATATGACAAGGCTCTATACTTGATTTTCCTGTCTGTATCCGTCGAAGGATTTTTCAGATAGTTAATAATTGGACTCCTCCAATCTGTGTCTGCCAACGAGTCTATATTTAGTACTTCGAATTCTTCTTTGTTGGCATAACCCAATTGTGAGTTCTCTAGATCACTTGGAGAAAGTTTAGTAGACATTGCTCTTCCTCTTACTTCAATCAATTCCTCCAACTTTTCTTTTGATACTTTATATCCTGAAGCTAATTGTGCCAAGTTGTTTGCTTCCTGGTTATTCACCCTTGATACGTGTTTTAATTCCACATATTCGAATCTCTTGAGTAGCCTATTTGCAATGACAAAATACATGATCAAATTCTCTTTGATGCACTTGTACTCCTTTGTCAATTGTTTGATGACCAATTCGGAGTCTCCTTTAATTTCGACTCTGGTTGCCCCCAATTCTAACAAAGCCTCAAGTCCAGCAATTAATGCTTCGTATTCAGCTTCATTGTTGGAGCATAATGGACCTTCGATTTTATACTTGAGCTTTGTTGGAATTCCATCAGGAGAAATTATCAACATTCCAACTCCAGTACCCTCTCTATGTGTTGAACCATCGAAGTATAACTTCCAAGGTTTTAAGTCCACATAATGCTGATGATTCTCAACCACCGCATGGTCGACAATGAAGTCTGACACAATTTGACCTTTCATTGCCTTGAGAGGCTGAAATATTAATGAATATTCAGTAAGGGCCAAAGCCCACTTTCCAATTCGACTATGTAGTATTGGCTTAGATAACATAAGTTTAATAACATCACAATGAGATGAAACGTAAACATCAACTGGCTTTATATAATACTTAAGTTTGATACAGGAGAAATACAAGCAAAGGCAGAGCTTTTCTATATCAGTATATCTAGTCTCTGCATCATTGAGTACTCTACTTAAGTAATAAATGGCTCTTTCGATGCCATTCTCATCTTCTTGTGCCAGCATGCTGCCTATTGTTTTATCTGACGCTGAAATGTATAGGCGCATGTGCTTCTTCCCATTTGGGGGAGACAGAATTGGTGGACAAGTCAAGTATTGCTTTATCTGATCGAAAGCTTCTTGATGTTCAGCACGCCATTCAAATTTTCCTTGCTTAAGCCGTAGTAGAGGTGAGAAAGCTTGCGTGCGTCCACTCAAGTTAGAGATAAATCTTCTTAAGAAATTTATCTTACCCAATAATGATTGTAGTTCTTTCTTCGTGGATGGAAACTTGGTTTCCATAATGGCTTTTGTCTTGTTCTGGTTAATTTCTATCCCTTTTTGTGGACTACGAAACCCAAGAAATCACCTGCCTGCACAAAGAAAGCACATTTGAGGGGGTTCATCTTCAAGCCATATTTCCTCATTCTTTCGAATGATTGGCTCAGATGATCGAGATGACTCATACCCGAGGTAGATTTTACCACAATGTCATCTATATATACTTGCATGAATGTTTCTATAAAGTCATGAAATATAGAATTCATTGCTCTTTGATAAGTTGCCCCAGCGTTTTTCAAACCAAAAGGCATCACAACCCATTCGTAAGTGCCTATTGCCCCTGGGAAACGAAATGCTGTTTTGGATACATCATCTTCTGCTATAAAGATTTGATTGTATCCCGAATATCCATCCAACATGCTCAAATACTCAAAACCTGCGGCTGAGTCTACTAGCATTTCTGCTACAGGCATGGGATACTCGTCTTTAGGAGTAGCTGCATTAAGGTCACGAAAGTCTATGCATACTCTTAATGAGCCATTCTTTTTAATTACAGGTACTATATTAGCAATCCATTCAACATACCTTGTAGTTTGGATAAATTTGCAACGCAAGAGCCTTTCGACCTCTGCTTTAATCTTCGAGTGAATCTCTGGCGCGAATCTTCTGGGAGTTTGCTTTATAGGCTTCTTCCCTTCTTTTATTGGTAATTTTAATTCGACTAAGTCTCTTCCTAGACCAGGCATCTCATCATAATCCCAAGCAAAACAATCTCTGTTTTCTTTCAGCATTTTGATGACCGTTGCTTTTAATTCTGGTTCAAGTTTCGCGCTGATATATGTTATCCTTTTTTGATCATTGTCTCCAAGATTTACTTCTTCAAGTGGATCTTGGGCCAACATCTTTATGTTCGACGCCATTGGATCTTTTTCGAATCCCAAAGGTTCCTCGTCGTATATTGCATCTAACCTTTGATTTGGTTCTTCTCTTATGATCTCTTCGTCTGGAGCCGTGTCTTCAAAGAGTTCGAAACTCGTACGTATCTCCAATTCTGTTATTCCTTCTTTGGTTAGAACTGCATCTATCTTTGTATTTGATATTTCGGCTTCGAGAGCCGCCTTCCTTTTGTTCTCGGCCACATAGGCCAAAATCTTTTCGAAGAACGAAGACTCAGACATGATTAATGTCATCGTCCCAGCCTGTTGGCCGTACTGTTGGATAATTTTCCAATGGTGCTGTATCTACTGGACCATCCATGATCTCTCTATCCCATTGGAATCCATTTGGGTGTAAAGTTAAATAGTACAATGCATTTTTATTTGGGGTATACATCTCTTCTGCAGCATGACAAGGGCCTATGTTTGCCAGGTTCCTATCGAAGTTGGTTTTATTCACCTGGTTGACTTCAGCCATATAGTAACTCTGATCACCTTCGATATTCTCCACTATACCATCTTCCCTCCAAATTGTCACCCTCTGATGCATTGTTGAGGGCACAGCTGCTACCCCATGAATCCATTCCCTACCAAGCAAAAGGTTGTAGTTTGCTTTTGCTGGTATAACCATGAACATAGTTGGCCTGGTAACTGAGCCTACTGTCAAATTGACCTGAACGACTCCCAGTGTTTGTCCTATTTTGCCTTCGTAGTTAGATAAAACCATGTTATGTGGCCTTATATCCGTATCGAACATACCAATTCTCTTTAGCATGTATTGAGGCATTAGGTTCACTGCTGCTCCCCCATCAACTAGGACTTTATTAATGCCAACATTCTCAATCTTAGCCCTGATATAGAGTGGCTTCAAATGATTTCGCATACCCTCATCAGGCCTTTCGAAGAAAGCATTCTGTTCTTCAACTGCACCATTATTTAGCACATAGTAACACACAGGTCTGTGTTTTGCCGTTTCTTCGATATCAGCCTCTTCACAGTCTTCCACTTCAGTTTCCTGATTAAACTCGTGAGGGAGTACGGATACAACATTGCAATTCAAGTTTACAGATGACACTCCATCAGAATCAAAATCATTTGTCATTCTATCCTCTTCTTTCCAGGAATTTGAACGCATCTTTTCTTCTTCATCCAAGAGTTTTTCAGCTTCGAATAATCTGCGTTCCACCGGAGGTTTGTTTGACTTTGCCCCCTGGTGTGGGACTTGGTTGCTACTAGATTCTCCAGTTTCTCTTGGCTTGTATTCCTTCTGAGCCTTTTTTATTCTCTGATGCCTTCTCCACTGGGACCGAGACATAGGATTTTTTCCTTTATAATTCTCCAATCGATACGCCTCTCGACTTGGCCTTTGAAATTGTTTCCTATATGCCATTGCAGTTCTCCCTCCTTGGTCCCAACTTCGCCATTTGTTGGTTCTTGCATCAGCTTGCACCCACCTATCCCTGGGTGCATCTGCGGGGATTTTGAATGTTACCCTTCGAGCTCTAGGGTGTGGGCTATCAGGCCTCTCTGTTGGAGTCCATATGTCGAAACCGTACAGGTTAGGACGCAACCCCTGAGTTTCTCGACTCATGTAGCAGTACACACGTTCGAATGATCGTGCTAGCATTTCATCATAGACTGCCCCACATCTGGGGCACAGAGCAACTTCAGTGTTTCCTTTGTGGCATCTGACCAAAAATCCTACTAAGCTTTCCTCCATCCTTGGGTATAGTTGTAGTAGGGGATTTGGCTCTCTTCCTGGGTGTTCCCATCTTTCACGTCGAGCCCTTTCGAAGTTGGCTTCGACCCTTCGATTCAGCATGATCGAACACCTTGGACACATCCATTGTTTACCACCATTTCTCTCATGGCAATTCCAGAGGTAGTCTTTGAGGCTCTCAGTTTTTGGAGGAACTTCGATGCCCCCATTTTGCCTCGTCAGCCATGTCTCTAGTTCGCCAAACTCAGACACTGGGCGTCTGGCGCTGACCATGTTAACCACTACTGGAGGGACTTCAGAGATTTGGATTTTCTGGAGTTTCATTCTGAGGTCTTCAGTGGCCTCACTGTTTTCTTCCTTCGATGCTTCAGTTATCTCTGTCTTGGAAGATTCTTCAACATCATTATTGAAGACTAAGTCACCATTTAGGCTTTCAGTAGCCTGCTTTCCATTGAACATTGTTTTAGTTTCCACAACTTCGACTTCAGATGCCTCCACCATGTTGATATCTTCTACCTCACAGAGGCTAGCGTCAGCAATGTTCAGGGGATTGGTATCGACCCTCATGTGACTCTTGGTCTTGTCAGCAAACTTCAACCTTCCATCATTGATAGCATTTTGAATTAGATCCCTGAAAAGAAAACATTGAGAAGTTTTATGGCCTAAAAAACCATGATATTTACAAAAACCTCTTTTCTTCCGTTGTTCCAACGGAGGAATCTTGGAATTTGGAGGTAGTATCATTTGGCCATCTTTTACCAGTAAATCAAATATTTCATCACACTTGGTAACGTCGAATGTATAAGTTTTCTTAGGGAACCTATCATTCTTATCGTTTTCTACTGGGTTTTTTCCATTTGCAGGATTTAGCAATTTGCAGGCATAAGGTGGCGCCTCTTTCAACTCAGCCAAGTCTATTTCGACTTCTTCAGGGATATATGAGTCATTGAAAGACTCATCATCCGCATCCTCGGCTTTGACGTACGCTACCCTTTCCTTCTTATAACTTTTATTTGCCCTAACTTTTTCTGCCTTCAGACGTTCGACCTGTCGAACCCTGTCTGCTAATTGGGCCATGTCCCTAAGGTATTGGGTATCTAGTTTCTTTCTTATTGAATAATCTAGACCACCCGCAGCCATCTCGACAAGTTCATGCTCTGGGACTGTTGTAAAACACCTTGATTTCAACAGACGGAACCTATTCAAGTAATCATCAATTGTTTCTGTGAATTTTCTCTTAATACTGGCCAATTCTTTCAAACTTATCTTAGTTTGGCCCATATAGAATTGCTCATGGAACAGCCTTTCTAAGTATGCCCACGCATCTATCGAATTTGGTGGCAAAGTAGTAAACCAGATGAAGGCATTCTTTGTCAGCGAACTAGGGAAATATTTGATCCTTAAATCCTCGTTTCCCGCTAAGTCTCCTGCTTCTGTCAAATATCTAGCAATATGTTCCACCGTTGACTCATTAGTTTCGCCTGAAAATTTTGTAAATTTGGGTACCTTAGTGCCCCTAGGCAATTCTGTCTGCATGATATAATCTGATATAGGGGATGTATAATTTGGACGTCTAAGTCCAGTACTAAGGCCATTATTGGCCATAACCCTTTCTATCATGGCAGTTAAGTTATTTTCTGTAGCCAGATTTTCTCTTCTGACTCTTTGGACAACCTCATCTGGGTGTTCGTTCCTACCCACAACCCTTAATCTGGGTCGCTCTTCCTCCGTTTCCTGTCGAACGAGGACGGTTCTTTGATTTGAAGCCTCTAAGTTAATTACTGGAGTTCCTTCGACCGTCTCTGTTCTTCGTGAGGGGCCTACATCCCTAGTGGCTGTCCTAGATAACGGAACTATATCTTGTACACGTTCCATAATGGGCCTCTCTTCTTGATTCGAAGGCTGTTTGTCTTTCCTTCTAGGTGATGTTACTCCCATGAACTCTGCCATTCGATTCATTTGAGATGATATCTTTTGGAAAGTCTCCACGTTTTCCCTATTTGTAGTAGCAATATTTGTCACTAGTGGGTTTAAAATTGAAGTCAATTCTCTGGCCAAAGCCCCTAGCATATTATGGTTGCTTGCATCCATTTCTTGTCGAAATGCTGCTTGGTTATTTGTGGTAAAGTGGGGCATCTGGGTAGAAAAACTAGTGTTGTGTGCACTTCGACCCACTGAACTAACATTCGGTGAAAATGTCGCATTGTTAGTTGGGGCATATATAGGTCATGCCCCTCGTATGCCTGTTCCATATTGGTATGGCATTCCATATGGATTATTTGGTCTCCATTCGAAAGCAGAATTCGTGCCTTGACCAAACAAATTGTTGGCAGCATTTATCGAGGAAAACGGTACGTCCTCTACACTTGTGGATGAGGGTGCGGTTGTCGACACTGAAACTGGAATAGTCCCTGAGGGTCCTGTATTATTTTCAGGCATAGCCTGGGAATTATCTGCAGGTCTCGATCCATTTGGACCCGTTGTATCCCGTGTTCCTTGAGTGGAAGTCGAATTTGCCGCTCCTGATCCTGAACCTTGTGGGGGATCTTGATCACCCCCTGCACTGGCCGTAACGACCATTTTCTTGTTGTACCTTCGTTTGGGAATCGGTTGTGCACTGTTCGTTAATTTACCGTTCCTAAGGTTCATACAAGGTCTTGATATTGTCTAGACAAAAATAAAGCAATTGATTAAAACAATCCGCTTGACACCGTCCCACTGGGCGTGCCAATTTGTTTACGGTGATTTCCGGTAAACAACCGCTAGTCTTCCAAACTATAATAAATATGATTTGGTTACTCGCAGGATCGACTAGATTGATCCTAGGACACATAGTCAAAAAGATTGTTATCAATGCTCATTCGAACCATATTCATGATTCGTCTCCTTCAATAAGCGTTGTTCGATTAAAGAACAAGTAATCTTGATAATCACTTTGTTATATGTAAGTATGATTTTAATGAAAAGATAAGTAACATAACATATGAAACTAAAAGGACTGTTAAAACGTAAAGAATCTTAGAATGCAGAAACGTTAAAGACTTTGAAAGTAAATAACATGAAAGTAATTCGAAAGTAAATGACATTAAAGTAAAGATACAGAAATGTAAATGGCAAGAAGTAAATGGAATGCAGTAATTCTGAAAGATATTTGAAAACGAAAGATAATACACATGTATTAAAGTGGTGGTGTCATACGTACATTTTCTCAGCGAACTCTTTCTCTTTAACGCTTGATACTTGAGTAAATATGTGAGTGATTTGTACAAAATGAACACACAGAATCCTAACATTAAGACTCCTATTTATACTAGTTTCGACCTTAACGGTCCTACACTAATCTGCTGCCACGTCTCTCATAAGAACTTCCAGCGACGCCATCTGTTACTTAGACAGTTACGAAACCGTCTTCGAATTTCAAATCTTCCCGCCTGAGTCCGTCTTCGACGCGTGGCAGTGTATTAAAAACACTACGAAAACACGCTAAGTAGTAATACTTGAATATATTTTATAAATTTTGTCTAAGTCCCCGAAGACACATACTTTCACTAGCTTTCAGTATTCATTATCTTCATAACGAACTTAGAAATCTTTAATCTCGAAGCATAGCCATCAGTAGCCATCTTTTATTTTTAAGGGATGGCCATCAGTAACCATCTTTCCTTCGATTTTCCACTTCTTCGAAGGACAAATATTACAAGACGAAATCTTCAGCTAACAAATATAAGGTATTATTTAGGAGATGATATATATCTTTAATGGGATACATTTGTTAAAATCATTTCAATGTTGCATGGAGAAAAGAGAAAGTTATTTGCACAACATCAAAAATCAACTAGAAAGAATGTGGAGCGGCATTTGGAGTGCTTCAATATTGATTTACAATTATATGTGGTCCAATGCGTTCCTGTCGCATGGAAATCCTCAAGCATACCATATATGCTTGCATCATATTCTCCAACATGATTGCTTAAGACGAACGACGCACATATGAAGGTGATTTTGATTACTCTTATGATTATGTGGTTCTTATGATTACGTGGATAACAACATCTCAACAACTGAAACATTTAACGCTCCTCGTCCGAATCTTGCAATAAGACTACAAAGAAAAACAAATCGTTGTGAAGAAAAAGTTAATCGTCCTTCAAGGAGATCTAATCGAATATATCTGAGAACATTTTGTACACGAGAATGCTAAAATTTAAAATTGACTAGTTATGTGATCTTATTTATGTTTACTGTTTTTAATTATGTATCTTATGTATTTTTAAGATTAAATTTATGTATTATTTTAAATTTTAAGTTTATTTTATTTTATTTATTTATTTTATATTAATATTAATTTAAATATTTAAATTTATATTTTAAGTTAAAATAAAATTTAATATAAATAAAATATTAATATATGAAATAAAGTTGTATTTTGTATCATTGAAGTGAAATTTGGATGAATTATTTGGATGAACTATTGTGGCTTAATAATTCTAAAAAAAAAAAAACATAAAATAGGTAGCACTATTGAAAATGCTCTAATCACCTTTAGCGTATATTTGGCTATAGATATTCGGCTACACATATATCACACGAATTAGTAGCTTTCTTTTCTAATATTAACCAACACTCACAAATCTCCAAGTTCTAACCTAAAATTTTAGTGAGCATTATATCTTCCATCTTGAGCTCCTTCGGCAATCTACTACCTGACATCTTGTCAATTGCAAGAAGATTCTTCATATCCTTTGAATTCTTGACTTTGAGAGAATTTCATCAAATACTCTTAAAAGAGAAAAGAGATAACTTCTTTTATCTTTAGATCTTCAACTCTTTTTTGAAATCCTTAACAAAACATCAATTTAAAATGTCATGTCGTGTCTGTCTAAACCAATCAATTTTAAAAAGTGTTTAGTGAAGGTTTTTGAGAAACAAAATTAGAGCTGAGAGAATATGTCAGACTCATAGTAAAATAGAAGAATGAAGTTTTATCTACTAATGTGCAGATTTGGACCCCTTTATTCTCTTAAATTTTTTTGACTTTTAGTCATTAGACCCACTTATTCTCACTTACATGAATTCTAGAATTTGTCAAGCAAGAACCGATTCATATAAAGATTGAATCAATTATGATCAATAAGAACAATGCAATCCCGTGTAATGTGAATCAATTCAAATGATGCCTGATTCAATTCAAATAATTCGATTCAAAATTCAAAAATTGTCTGAGTCGAATCATGTAAGATCTTCTTTTTGAAACAAAATCCAAGTGATTCAATTCCTATTTCAGTTCATGCAAACAAAATCTTTTTATACTGCCTAAAAACATCAAGATTCAAGTCATACATACATATGCATGATTCAATTCATTTAACCAGTGTTAAAAAAACAAGGTTTTATATGCATGAACACTTTCCAGAAATATGCAATGAGAACAATACAGCATTAGAAGATATTTATTCAGTACAAAAAACTAAGTATATAACTAACAATATCACTAAAAACACTAATCCAAATTTTAAATCTAATTATTGATACTCTGAAAACACTACTCTGTATCAGCACCATACTCCGCACGACACTCCTTGATCCGCTGCTCTGCCTCCGCACGACACTGCTCAATCCGCTGCTCTGCCTCTGCACGACACTGTTCAATACGCTGCTCTGCCTCCACGCGACACTCGTTGATATCCTTGATGCGCTGCTCAATCTGCTCCAAACGTGGCTGCAGAGCCTCACGAAACTCCCTATACTCATCGCGAAACTCCTTAAACTCATTGATAAACTCATTATACTCATTGAAACGCTGCTCTGTAGACTCACGATACTCCTTGAAACGCTGTTCGCTAGACTCCAAGCGCGCACGCAGCAAAAATGGAGTGTCAGGAGCGGCAACATAGTCTGGATCCTCAGCTTCCTCTTCCTCAACAACTTCCTCTTCCTCAACCAACCCCTCTGCCTGAACAAATTCCACCTCATCCTCTTCCTCATCATCATCATCATCATCATCATCATCATCATCCTCATCCTCATCCTCATCATCCTCCTCATCCTCCTCATCATCCTCATCATCCTCCTGAACCTCAACAGTTTGTGGCCTCTGTCCGAAAGGACGAGGAGGAATCTCCATTCCAAGATACGATTTCATTCTCGGATCATCAGTTACCGATTTTCCTTTACCATAAAGAGGAACCAATTTATCTTCCTCAACAACAGCTTTGCAAACAGGACATCCTTTAGGACGAGAACGATGATGTAACCACCTATAGAGACATCGCCAACAGAATAAATGACCACAGAGCGTCACCACTGGTTCCTGAACAAAATCGAAGCAAATGCTACAATTGAAATCACCGGCATCGATAATGGAACTGTTCTCTTCAGAGGACACTGATTTCGTTGATTCTCCAAAACCACTCGACATTGGTGTAACAGATTTAAGAAAAACTTATAAACAAGAAACCCTAAAATTACACTGAGAAAGACAGAGATTGGGACCGCATCTTCGAACACCAACTTAAACAACGTGAAGATAAATTGAGAAAGAAAGCTGCGATTGCGTTGAGAAACTAAAATTTTACCAGAAAGGGGAACATTGGAGTGAAAAACCCTAAATTTATTGGTCGCATAAACCTTCTGGAAGTTCTACTTCTAGGTTCTTTATATAAATTTTGTGGCCTTACTCATCTATATGTTATTTTTTAATTCATATTTTATTTTTTTCTATTCAATTTTTTTAAAAATATCTAATTACACCCCTTAATTCTCTCCGTCTGGTAAAATTCTAATTAAGTCATCTGTTTTCGTAGATACACATCCTGAAGTACTTTTAAAAAAATAAGTTTTTTCTGGAGGTACATCTACGTAAGCGTGAAAAACACAGTAAACGTTGAGAAAATTCAAATTAATTCAGTTTAGCAAATCATCCGTAGGTACATCTACGAAACATGTTAAAAATAGAGTGTTTCGTAGATGTACCTACAGAACATTCTGCTATATATTAAATTACCTGCATTTCATTCATAAACTCTAATTTTTTTTAACAAAAATGAAACATCAAATTATAGTTCATTAAAGTAATGCAATTTAAAGGCAACAGAGAATAATACACCAAAATAATACATCATATAAATCATCGACCATAATATCAAATACATAATCAAAATAAAAGTATATAAATGAAATAAAAATACAGACATAAAAAAAATCACAAGTATCACTACTGTGTGTGTCGGACACCATCTCCCGCCTTTCCTCTGCCCCTGGCCCAACCTCTGCGTCCATCACGCCGTCTGTTAGCTACCTTGCCTCTACTGTCAAGTGCCCACCTGTCTTGGCACGGTTTTTACGGTACAAAAATGCCTCCTCTGCCACCCTAAAGATACCATCCACTACACGCCTGCCATCAAACCTCTCAAGGAAGAAACCATCGGTAATGCCTACCCGCACCATGTCATTTATCTCACGACACCGTGGAAGAACATCGTCAGTGTGGTCCATCTGAGACTGATGAGTCTGCAAAATTTCCTCATGGGCTGGTCTAGGTGGTGATCCCGGTGTAGTGGGGATCATGTACGGGTGTGACACCCTGTAGTACCAGGTGATGTACCCGTCAACGCAGCTTTAGTGTCTCCCTGATGTGGTCTCCCGAGCCTTGGCATAAACCATATGATGCTCCTAGTCTGCAAAGACCTCATCTAGCTTCCGACGAGTCATGGTGATAAGAGCGGGGACAAAAGGGTGGCGAGGTATCGTCTGCTGGTAGTTGAATTACCGCATGACGCGCTGCGGAAGATAACGAACAATGATGGTCGAACTGGAAGCCAACCATCCAAAATATAAGGCAGCGTCATCCCACGCAACCGTCTCACGGTGAGCAGCATAGTAGTCGTACCTGACGTCCTCTAAAGCCATGCGATCAATATACCACCTATAAGGATGCGACAACTAGTTCCCTCTGAGGGGGACGAAGGCTCTAGCACGCGACATGGCCTTAGTGTAGTCCGGCACCTCTCCCCAGCCAATAATGTCAGAGAAGTGCTGTAATATCCAACCCTGAAAAAAAAGAATGGTGATCAAACATATTATCACAAATATATAATAAACTTTGAGAAAAAGTAGAATGATATTGTTACCATTAAGAGGGTACAACTGTCAGCCACAGTCATTGCCTTCCACAGGAATCCCTCTCAGAATTTATGATATATTTACGCTAGTGTAGCCACTCTCCAGTTGTACTCATGGACACGTGCGGTATCCGAAAAGTACCTCAGGTAAACGACGTCTGTGTACGACGAACTCGTGTCCACAAATAGCTAGGTGCCTAAAAAAATAGGAAGTAACATCCCAACACCGCTGCATGTGTATATCCACCTCTGCCTCATCACTATCAGCAGCCTATGCCGTAAGGAGCTCGAACTCGTACTATCGTGCCAAGAAATGAAACCTCATGTGCGCCCCGTGGGTCCTCTCCACCTCCTCAAGCACGTCCTTAGGATCATCCCCGAGATCCTCAATCAGCATCTCCCTCGCTCCCTCATTCGTCATCCTACTGTGACCAAGAAGGGTACCCCTGATAGGAATTTGCAGAAGGCATGCGACGTCCTCAAGAGTGATGGTAACCTCACCATGAGGAAGATAGAATGACGAAGTCTTTAGATGTCACCTCTCTGGAACCATGCCTCGTCAGGCTGTATTAGAGCAAAAATCTTTCGGCCATGGTTGTAAAACTTCTGGGTTCCCTATCCTGGAATTTTCCAAAAAAACACTATTAATAATAAGCAAAGTTAGAAATAATTAATCAGAAATAATTAATGAGAAATAATTAATAAGCAAAGTATACAAATTTTTACCTCCCCGTCCTAGATATGTCTGCCTAAATGATCTGCATACCCTGTCAACATGGAAACATCTATAGGACCCCCCCGGGTAGAAGACAGACCCCTTAGCCGCATCAGCCTCGTCGTGCAGCTCAAGAGGTGGCACCGAAGAACCAGCATCGGCCATCACTGGCACAATAGTAGAAGAACTGGCCCGACAACATCTGCAAGCGGAGGGCGTCTATGAGGAACCCTCACCATCATTCCGAGGCCTCCGGGATGAGGTAGTAGATGTGGAAGGCCCCTTAACTGGAACAGATGGAGAAGGCTCTGCTGGAACGACAACTCCATCACTCACCTGTGACAATATCTGCATCTGTACATGTCGCACAAAGGCATGCTGTATAGTCCTCCCAGATATAATGCGGTCTGAATGGTCGGCCATAATGTCTGCATTGTATTACAAATAAAATCGAGTTAGATACAATTTATCTATAACAACAAAAGGGAAAAAACACATTTACTTCCGTATGTACACCCACGGAACTCTTCCGTAGATGCATCTACCGAAGTACCATGCATTTCAAAAAACTGAGATTCTTCCCTAGATGCATCTACGGAAAGACCTAACGTTTCATATGTACCATATACGCATCTACGGAACATTCTGAAACCTCTAAAACGCAACAATGGCGTCTGGTCACTGTTGCAAAGGGTTAAAAACCCCATTTTAGTGGTTTGATAGTCCATTTAACACATCAAGCAATACATACATTGTCTCTAAACTATGTTTCTAAAAGTAACTAATGATTTCTACACCTAAAAATTGATTCAAACTCTAGTACGTGAAATACTCTAAAATAACTCGAAAACTCGAAAACTTACCAATTAAATTGAGTTTTGAAGTTGTTGGAGTGTGTTGATCGTTGATGTTGACGTTAACGGCCGAACTCGAGAGAAAAAAACAACTTCAATGGAAGTTTTATTTTTGAGGTTGAGAGAGTTTGAGAGTTTTGAAATGAGAAATGTGAATAATGGGGGAGGAGAAGAGTGTGACGCGAAGATAACATCAATTGATTTCGTAGATGCATCTACGAAAGCTTCCATATGTGCATCTACGGAACAAAACAAAATTTAAACAAAAAAAAAATGCTTCTGGAGGAACATCTACGGAAGCAAGGGGACATTTTAGGGCAACTCACATGGTGCATAAGAGATCCATAGGTTGGGGTAAGATATTTTCTTTTTTTAGGGTTAAATATGTTTTTGATCCTGCTAAATATCTCATAAATTATTTTAGTCTCTTGATATATTTTCTTCAAAGAATAGTCCTCCTAAATTTTTTATTCAAACTTTTTGTCCCTTTTACAACTTAGCAATAGAATGAGCGAAGATTTTAACGACTATTTACTAATTAACGATTAAATTAGCGACGATTTTAACGACCCTTTTAGCAGGAAGGACCAAAAGTGTGGATGCAAATTTTTAGGAGGATCATTCTTTAAAGGAGATGTTTTGAAGGACTAAAAGTAAAATATGAGATATTTTGGAGGACCACAAACATATTTAACCCCTTCTTTTATACTACATCTTGATATTTTATGGCTTTTTTAGTCTACCATTTTTCTTCTATTTTCTTTATATTTCTCGAATCATGTTCCTTTTTATTTAGAAAACGTTAAGAATCGATTTTTTACTTATGGAGGCAACAAAGAGCTTAAGGATTAAGAAACTATGGCTGAGAAGAAGTTAGAAAAAGTTCTTATTATATGGCTAAAACTAAGTAGCATCTTGAGGGAACATAAATACATTTTTCTTCCACAAAATTCTAAAATTAAAATGGCTAAAAACACCATAACCCACATCAGAACCAATAAGGGCCTTATACATGATATGGATGAAATGGAAGGTCATGTTGTTAATTATTTCACTAACCTTTTCTGTTTTGCAGGCACTCATAATTCCTTTTCAATTGTGGATGAGGTGATTCATAGCCTGGTGGATGCTAATATGAACAAGTTCCTGACTGATATTCCTTTAGAGGATGAAGTTAAGAAAGTTGTTTTCAACCTGAATAAAGATAGTGCCATTGGTCCTGATGGGTTTGGTGGGGTTTTTTATCATTCTTTTTGGTCCATCATCAAGAAGGAGGTCACTAGTGCAGTCATTAAATTCTTCAAGTCTGGTTGGATTTTGCGTAAGTATAAATCTAATAACACCATTCTCTTGCCCAAGTACAAGGATGCTGACTCAATGGATCTTTTAGACCAATTGCTCTTGCAGAATCAAATTCAAAATAATCACTAAGACCCTAGTTAATAGGCTTCCGAAGGTAGATGCATCAAGAATCACATTTGTACAACTTCAGAAGGTATTAATCACTTAGACAACAAATCATTTAATGACAACATATCTCTCAAATTGGACAAAATGTCACACAGCAAAATATTCCTATCAACAATATGGTTTTGACTTCATTGAAACATTTTAACTTGTGGTGAAATCCACCACCATTAGAGTTATGCTTACTTTGGCTTTGACTAATAACTAGGAACTACTGCAAATCGACATCAATAATGCGTTTTTAAATGGTTTCCTACAAGAGGAAGTCTACATAACCCAACCTCTTGGTTTTAAACAACAAGGGTCTAGTCTTGCATGCAAGTTGCATAGAGTCATATATGGCCTCAAACAGGTGCCTAGGGCTTGGTATAATAAACTCACTCAAACTCTTGTTCACTTTGGCTTTGTTCATAGTAAATGTGAACATTCACTTTTCATATATTCACATCAAGGAGTCACTCTATATTCCCTAGTCTATCTTGACGATATACTCATTATTGGATCATCGTCCATACTTGTTTAGAAATTGATCAACTCCCTACATACCATATTTGCACTCAAAAAGTTGGGAGCTCTTGAATATTTCCTTGGCAAAGCAATCACACGAGTATCTACAGGTAGGCTCCTTCTCACTCAAACCAAGAACATCTGTGACCTACTCTATATAGCAAAGAAGTGGAATGCAAATGGTGCTCTAACTCTTATGCTCACCAACTGCAAACTTAGTGAGCATGGCACAAATACTTTACTGAATCCCTATCTACATCGTTATATTGTTAGTGTTCTTCAGTATGTGTCCCTCACACATCCTGACATTGCTTTTAGCGTGAACAAATCTTGCCAATTCATGGCATCTACTTTAGACTCATATCGGGGAGCTATGAAAAGAATCCAACAGTATCTTAGTGGATCCATAACTCATGGTCTCCTACTCTCTTATGCTCATATGTCTCTGAAGTTTTCGTTTCACGCATATAGTGACTCTGACTAGGTCAGTGACCCAGATGACTGTCGTTCCACATCCGGCTCTTGCATTTTCTTTGGTCCAAATCTTGTATCATATAGCTCTAAGAAGCAAACTCTAGCACGCTCTAGCACTAAAGCTGAGTATCGTGTGGTTGCCTAGATGAGGTTGAAATCATTGCTCAAAGAACTCATTATGCCATACTTTCCTCCCACTCTGTTGTGTGATAATCTGAGTGTCATCTTGTTATCTCATAATACTATCCTTCATGTATGCACTAAGCACATTAAATTAAACATTCACTTTGTTCGAGAACGTGTCATTACAAATGCGATGAAGGTTCAACATCTTCCTAGCTCGCTGCAGCTTGCAAATACACTAAGAAAGCGTCTTGGTACACCTTCATTTAGGACTTTAGAACCAAGCTCAAGGTTGTCAACTTCTTCCCTCCTTGATCTTGTGGGAGAGTATTAGGAGAAGCAGATAAAGCTACATGTAATGCATGATGAAAGCATGAAATTTCATAAAGTTATGCATGGTATAATCACTTGTAGTGCATGACATAGATGAATATTCATGAGGCCATAAGCCATGCAACACTATATACTTGCACTATATATGCTTGTCTCCTTCCTCATGTAAAACTAACTCATTTTGACACAAAGTGTAAATGATGTTCATAATAAATATTATAGCTTTCTTCCAATTACCATTAATTGTTCATAATTGTTGTGGCTAGATTTGACCCCAATAATATGTGCATGAACTATAGACATTCAAAATCCCATCAAAATAAGTAAGAATAATTGTTTGAAAATTGCAATGCTTCCTCTCTTCGACAATATATAAATTCTTCTAATGTCTAGAATTATTAGATCTAATCTAATGATCAATGAACAATTATTTAATCTAACCTTAAATTAATATGTTTTTGGAATGTTATATTCACGTTTATGCCTTATTAGATTGTAGTTTGATGTTGTTTTTTATGTTGAATTAGATTTTTTTAATGTTTAGAGCTATTTCTCTTTTAATGTTTCATCATGATTTGTGACAATGATTTTGATAATTGGCCTAAGGAATCTGAAAAGTTAGTTTTTTTATCCGCCAAGTTGTTACTAATCTCATAATTTTTGTTCCAATATTTCAATAATTGTAATATTGTTTCTTTATATTATAAATAAATAGAACAATGGACTATAGTTGTTACTTGAAATGGAAATGAATTTGACAATAATATGAAACTCAATAGACAACACTTATTTTAAAATAATATTTTTAAAAATATATTGAGTTGAAATAGTTGAAAAACATGTAAGCTGATCGACATTTGGATGACGTTTTCCTCAATAGAAACAATGCATGCATCCTCTATTTGCAAAGGCTAATCTATCAACCATATAGTACAATATTTGGTGTTGGATTGTTCCCACACTGAAACAAACTAAATCAACAAGCGTTGATTTTTTTGGGCAAATTGCAAGTTGTCCAAGGCCTATGTGAAATAATTACAACAAATGGAAAACTCAGTAGCAACTATTTGAAGAAAAAAAAAGGGTCTCTAAAGAACAGGTACATGTATCGACAAGATCTTCATGGCCTTACATATGGTACAATGTAAGAACCTACCGAACTCTCTTGGCACTGACTGAAGATTCTTACAAGAGCACATTATAGAAACCTATTGAACTCTGCAGAAATACATCAGACTCTCATTGCACCTCTAAAGACTCCTATAAGAGCACAATGCAATGTACACGTAGAGTACACTAACTAATAATTGTTTCAACGTGGAGCCAGTCAGAGTCACACGTATGAGTATATGTCGTGTGAAAAGTGCCTGTATTTTTATTATGTGATGGTATCCTTTGTATAGTAGTCATGGCATACTCAATAATAAGGCCTATAAAGACTATTTAGTAGTCATCAAAGTCGTTGTTCCCTTGTCTAGTTTCTACTCATTATGATCATAAATCTGTCTTGAATGCATTGTGTAATACCACCTAATTCAAATATTTCCTCCACGTCGGTTTTGAGGTCGGCTTGATCGATTTGGCTCGTTAATTGTCTTAGCTTGGTTTTGTCCTTACAGACGGAAAGAGAATTGAGGCGGGTTCTATCAGCTATGGTTAAGGACCTGACCCAAAAAACTAGAATATACGCAGTTTCCCAAGCATGAGGTCAGTAAAAGAAATATACTTTAGGTGAGAGATCGGGGTGAGAGAACAAAATACCTCGTACCCTATGATTTGATTATTCCTTCCATATAAACTTTGGGCAGGAAAAATAGACATGACTTATTAACGTGACTACATTCAACTTCCCTTTATCGGCCTACTAAAGTTTAGGCCAAACTACAACGCAGACGTTATTGACATTGTCCTAAAGGGATCAAATATGTAGAATAATATAGACATTTTTATCAAATAATAATTAATAAATTGTAGATAAATAAATTGAACACAGTAATTAGATTTCCGCGTTAATCCCAGATAGTTTACATGAACATTTATTTGTTGATGCACAAATTTGAACATACAATCTTTCACTTATTCTTTTGTAAGAAGTGGAATTCTAACTATTAATCTATTAGACTAAAAAAAATTAGATTCATTTTTTTTCTCAATTAAATGAATTCTAGGATTTGTTGAGCCAGAATAGATTCATAAAATAATTGAATCAATTATGATTGATATATAACAATGTTTGCACAATTATGTGTAATGTGAATCTATTCAATTGTCGTCTAATTCAATTCAAAATTCAAAAATTGCCTAAATCCAATCATGTAAGAAGAAGAATTTCTTTTTGAAACCAAAATGCAAGTGATTCAATTCTTGTTCCAATTCATGCAAACAAAATCTTTTTCCACTAGCCTAAAAACAACATGATTCAATTCATTTAACTAGAATTTAAAGAAACAAGGTTTTATATTCATGCATACTTTCCAAAAATATGCAATGAATTGAGGATAACACAACATAGAAGAAATACATTCATAATAAAAAAAACTAAGTATGCAACTAATGATATCACTCAAAACACTAATCCAAATATTAAATCTAAATATAGATATAACAGTGGTTACTTGGGAGTTGGGAAACGGATCGCTGTCTCCGCGTGATACTTCGCCCGACGCTCCTTGATACGCTGATCAGCCTCCTCACGATACTCCTTGATACGCTGCTCTGCCTCCACATGATACTTCTCTATACATTGATCTGCCTCCACATGACACTCCTCTATCCGCTGCTCTTCCTCCGCACGAATCTCTTTGATACGATGCTCTGCCTCCGCACGACACTCCTTGATACGCTGCTCTGCATCAGCAAGATACTCCGCACGACACTCCTTGATACGCTGCTCTGCCTCCATATGACACTCCTCAATACGCTGCTCAGCCTCCACACGATACTCATTAATACGCAGCTCTGTCTCCGCACGACACTCCTTGATATGCTGCTCTGATTCCGCATGATACGCCGCACGATACTCAGCACGACACCTCTTGATACGCTGCTCTGAATCCGCACGACACTTCTTCATACGCTCTTTTGCATCGGCGCGATATTTTACACGACACTCCTTGATTCCCTGCTCCGCCTCTGCACGACACCCCTTGATACGCTGCTCTACCTCCGCACGACACTCCTTGATCTGCTGCTCAGCATCCGCACGAAACCTCTTGATACGCTGCTCTTCATTCGCGCGACACTCCTTGATACGCTGCTCAAGCCGCTTAGAACGCTGCTCTTGAGCCTCCTGAAGCCGCTCGAAACGCTGCTCTTCAGCCTCATGAATATCCATAATACGCTTATCTATATACTCCTTGAAACGCTTTTCTATAGACTCACGAGACAAAAGCGATTGCTCTAAGCGCGCAAACAATATATGAAAGTCCGAAGGACGACGAGGAATCTCCATTCTTGGACTAGTTACAGATCTTCCTTTACCATAAAGAGGAATCAATTTCTGTTCTTCAACAAGTGTTTTGCAAACAGGACATCCTTGAGGATTAGAACGATGATGTAACCACCTGTAAAGACATGGCCAACAGAATAAATGGCCACAGAGTGTGACCACTGGTTCCTGAGCCAAATCGAAACAAATGTTACATTCGAAATCAGCAGCTTCGTTATTGGAACTCATTGTTCCTCCAAAACCACTCGACAGTGGAATAACAAATTTATGATCAGTTGTATTATAAACACGAAACCCTAAATTTGCTGTTTACATAAACCTTGTGGAAGGAGCTAGGTTCTTAGATTTAATTCTGTTATTCGCATATATTTTCAGTCTACTAAATTTTTTATTTTTACTACTATACACATTTTATGAATTTTTTCTACGTTACTCTCACCTAAAGTATGATCTATTATTCTTAGAATTTAATTGATATATGTATAGGCAGTTTAAATAATTTTTACATAATTAATTGATCATAAATATTAAATTTTTTACGTGTTTAATTTTTTATTTAATCACATCTAAAACATCACTTATACTGTAATGCAATTAATCTCTGTAAATACCAATTCAAAATATATCATTATTGTAGAGAGATACAGTATTAAATATTATTAAAAGAAATAATTTGTAGTATTAAAAATATATAGTAATTATAGATTTTTAATACTTGTAGGCAAATAGTTTCTTTTAATATTAATTAATGTCTTTATGTATGTTTTGAATTGATATTTAAATTATTATTTTCAATTAATTTAGGTTCTATGTTTTTTATTTAATTATTTCAAATATTTTAAATAAAAATGGTTCATTTAATTGAAATAATTTTATTTATTGTGTATAGAAATATTTTATTTATTTTCAATGTTATTTTGCAAATCATATGGTTACTTGTTGAATTGTAATAATATGAGAAATAATTATATTATTAATGTCAAAATTATTGAAGGGAGAACAAATTTATTTTAGAAATAAACCTTTTAGCCAAATGAGCTTGATTCACAATGTCATATTTTTAAGAATAATGTTTCAATCAATAAAACAAAACTCTATTATTGTTAAGTCTATCTCTACGGAAGAGGAGTAAGTATTGACACTATCTTTTTCGGAAGTTGTGATTAAGTAGAAAGCTTGGGATTATGACAGATTTAAGAGTCTCGATTTGAATGGAATTAATTTTGGATTTATAAAAGATTTTTAGGATGTCTTAAAAGCTGAGTTGATGCGTTTCTATTGACTTTCACCATATAATAGAAAGTTGACCAAAGACATAAATAGTTTTTTTTTATTGTTTTGATTCCAAACGTTCAGAGTCTCACTACAAAAAAACGCTCATTAGTCACGTAATTCCCATGCCACAACGTAGAAAATCACGTCACAACCTAATTTTTGCGACGTATATGTCTACGCCACATGGGAGTGTGTGGCAACGTAGTAGTGACATGGAAACCACGTCGCAACATCCTACATAAAAAATCAACCATTTTTCTTTTGCAGCAGGCATGGCAGACAGGGCACAGAAAACAAAGATATTTAGTGACGTGAATGCCATGTCACAAGGTTGCAACGTGAATGTAGGGGTGGCAATTAGATCCATTAAACTAAAATCCATCCACCAAAAAAACCATTCAATCCATCCACCACATGAAAAATAAGTTAATGGATGAATTAAATCCATCCATTTATATACATTGATAGATCCAATCCATCCAAAACATTTTGACAATCCAATGGATTATTTTTATTTTATACTTTAAATTCATTAAATTATTTTTTAAAAATATAATAAAAATAATGATTTTAAAAAAAAATTGAAAATACAAAAAATTGAGTTTTTTCGGAAAAACAAAAACTCGACTTTTTTCAAAAAAACAAATTAATTATCGAGTTTTTTTCGAAAAAACGAAAAAAAAATTAAGTTTTTTCGAAAAAATGAAAAATCGAGTTTTTTCTGAAAAAAAATGGTAAATCGGGTTTTTTCTGAAAAAAATGGTAAATCGGGTTTTTTCTGAAAAAACGAAAAAATGCCGCTTTTTTTTTCCGAAAAAAAACGAAAAATCGAGTTTCTTTGGAAAAACGAAAAATATCGAGTTTTTTCGGAAAACAAAAAATCAAGGTTTTTCGAAAAAACAAAAAATTGGGTTTTTTCTGGAAAAACCAAAAAGTCGAGTTTTTTCGAAAATGCAAAAAATCAAGTTTTTTCGAAAAAACAAAAAGTCGAGTTTTTTTTCGGAAAAACGAAAATTCGAGTTTTTTTTGGAAGAACAAAAAAAATATTTTCGAATATTTAATTTTTTTTATAAAATTTAATAAATATTTTAGAATATTTAATTTTTTTTATGAAATATAAAAGAAAATAAGAATTTTTTAATTATTTTTTGGATGGATGGATATCCATCCATTAGAAATATGTTAATTGATGGATTGGATGAATTTTATTCTTTAATTTATGGATTGGATTGGATTGAATTTTATTAAGAGAGTTTATTGGATTGGTAATGGATTGGTTTGATTCATCCATTAACCATCCAATCCATATATTTTGCCACCCCTACGTGAATGTCCCGCCACTACACAACTAATTCTTTTTATAATTTCTGGTTTACAACAACAGGCTGCGACGTGTTCTAATTTCACTAATTTGTGACATGTAAATCACGTCACTAAAATTAAACTTTTTTAAAAAATAAAATCTAATTATTATTAGTAAAAAGGGTTTTTATTATTAATTCTGATTTAAAGTTAATAAATATTAATTAAAAAATATTTATTTAAATATAAAATAAATTTTTTAATATATTAATAAATAATAAAAAATATTTATTTAAATATAAAATAAAAATTATAATATAATAATAAATAAAATATAATTAGTAAACAAACTATAAATTAAAATTAAATTTAATATCTTACATAAATTAAAATTTAATATCCTACACAATTTCAAATTTCAAATTAATTAAAATAAAAATAAAACTAATCCTAAAGGTCTTATGGGTCGGGAAAATCGTCAAGGTTAATATCATTAACCATTCTTTTCATCCATTGGTGCACCACCAACTCCTATGTTTCCACTAAACATTTGATAACCGCTTCTTTTGAATGGCATAAATAGTCGCATTTGCTCCTCCATCGATGCTTGCCTCTTTGCCATTGCCTCTATTTGCCGCTGTTGCCCCTCCATTTGGGCTTTTAGGGTCGCCTCACGCTGCGTTGACTCGCGTCTTACCTCACTTAGCACCAATTGTCTTATTGTTTCCATCATTTGCAGTGTCAATTGTGGTGAACGTGACAATCCTTCCCCATCTCTAACTCTCTAAAATAAAGTTCTATCCCCACTTCTCAAGTTGCCCGCCAAATTTCCACCACCAAAAAAAATCATTAGGCTCCTTTTCGCCAACGACTTCACTCCAAATATAAAAATCAACACTTGGATGAAGCGACTCTCCTTCTCTAGGAGTATATTGAGAATTATTGATCAAAAATCGTACAAGCAATGTCTAGTAATCCTCCTACACATCAATAAAAATATTAAGTTAAATATAACTTAAATTAAATTAAATTAACTTAAATAATAAAATGAAAATTAGTTGCCACGTGATTTTCATGCCACATCATCTCAGTTGCCACATGAAAATCACGCCGCAACTTCTCAGTTGCCACGTGAAAATCACGTCACAAAGTTGCCATTAAATAAAAAAATATAAATAATATAAATTAAATAATTTACCAAAGCTTTTCGTGTACGCTCGTCAACAAATTTACCCGATTTTTTTGTCCGAGTCTCTTTAACCAGCTCGATCATGAGTGATTGTCTCCCCAACTTCTTAGCATAAATAATAAAGTTAACTTTAATTAAAAACATCTAACAAATCAAAACATAATTTTAAAAAGTGGTAATAATTACCATGCGTCGAGAATGTTCATAAGTACTTATACTTCCAACTGCATTAAGGCCACCCCTTTTTCAAATGCCCTCATTTGTTTTTTTTGCATTTTCAGATTTAGCCTTAAATTCTGATGTAACCCAATAGACAAGAAGTTCTTAAGAACTTCTTTGCCTATCCATTCAGGACGACTACCATCAAATTCCCAACACTTTACTAGCACGTCGTAGCATGTCAGAAAGTCTTTTTGATGTTCTGCTGTAATAATTTTTTTAACAACCCTCTCGTTCATTTCATCCCATGTACACTTTTCCTGAAGACATTAAAATAAACAGTTAGAAAATTATAATAAAAAATATTTAAATAACAATGACTCAAAAAATAAATTAATTATACCTTAAACAATTTAAACCAAGCATCTTTATTTGAAACTTCTCCAAAACTCTTCCAAACTTCTTTATACATTTGCTGAATCACATAGTTTATACACCTGGCAACAGTCCGACTCGGCCTAAAACGAAACAACAATAATTTGAATTAGCATGCATTAAATATAAATTTATATTAAAAAAGGGAATTTATACTTAATTAAAAATTTATAAATAAGATACCTATGAACTTCTCCAAAAATCTTCCAAGCTTCTTTATACATTTGCTGAATCACATAGTTTATACACCTAGCAGCAGTTCGACTCGGCCCAAAGCTAAACAACAATAATTTGAATTAGCATACATTAAATATAAAGTTATATTAAAAAAGGAAATTTATACTTAATTAAAAATTTATAAATAAGATACTTACGAACTTCCAGCGGGCCAAATATAATATCTACCGTCAATGATATGAATCTCACTCGGATCACCCCCCTAAAGATCATCGCCAATATCCAACTGAATATCGTCCCCAACCAAATCAGTATCGTCCCCATCCGGCTCCACATGATCATCCTCACGTGCAGGTATATGTGTGGTAGGTGAGGTGCGCGATCCCCTGTCTGCTGAAAGGATGGGGGCACCTGTGCCGCATGTGGGGTGTGGGACCCCCCCCAGTCTGCTGAAAGGATGGGGGCACCTGTTTCGGATGAGGGGTGTGGGATCCTCCAGTCTGTTGAAAGGATGAGGACACCTGTGTGGGATATGGAGTGCGGGATCCCCCAGTCTGTTGAAAGCCTGGGGTAACCTGTGTGGAAGGTGGAAAGCTAGATCCCGCATTTTGCTGGTATGAATAACTAGGTACTCCAGTCTGCTGGAATGAATAGCTAGGTCCCCTAGATGGGCTAATAAAAGATGCTTCCCCAGATGGGAACATAGGATACTCATGAAAGGAGAGTAATGGCATAAGAGGCTGAGTACTGGCCAGGGACATGTGATCTAACTGACTCTGTGGGGGAGGACACGATGTCAATTGAGGTGACTGACATACTATTATCCTCAGGAGTTGGGTCTTCTTACCCTTACCCTTCTCATATCGGGGTTGCATTTTACCTATTTATAGAGAATATACAAATAATCAAATATATTCATCAACACAAATTATAAATTTTCAAAGCACATTCTTATATATATATATATATATATATATATATATATATATATATATATATATACACTAACACATTCAATAGATGGTTCATTAAGTAAAATTACAAAAACACATTCTCATCAATATACATTCGTTATTCTAAATATTCACGCTCTTCATCCATATCATTATCATCATTTGATGTGATATTGTCCTCTGATCCAATGCCTTTGTGTTCTTCGTTCATATTATCTTCAACCAACAATATAGACGCATCAACTTCATACCCTTCAACCGTTGTATCAGAAAAATTTATAATTTGTTCCACTGCAATCACATAATTAATTGGTCCAACTTCATCAACTTGGTAAGCAAGATCTTCCACTAGATCGCCAGTTTCAATATGGCCCAATGATTTTGTTTTTATTACAACACAACACCCTCGTTTACATGGCACAAATGAAGGATAAGGAGAATAATAAACTTGCCTAACAACATGTGACGTTATGAAAGGGTCATACTCTTTGTGTAACACCCCCAAAACAATACTACTAAACAAGGCATACATTTGCACGTAACAAGCATGCACCACATGAGGGCGTTGCACACAAATTAAAACAAAAATAAATAATTCTTAACATTCAATGGTCACATTCAAGTAACACATGTTAGAACAAGATTTGTTCTGATCAATTATCTTAGTTTTGATGATAACAATAATATGAATTTTGCTTAAGATAATATGGTACTCTAATCCAATGCAATTTCCCTTTCAGGAAATATATATAGAGTACGCATAATTCAGCGCTCAGAAGCTTTGTCTCAAGGGTTCAGCATGCAACATCAGAACATGGTCTGGCAAGACATCAGAAGATGGTCGAAGCAGAATCAGAACATGGGTCTATGGAAGCATCAGAATAACATGAGATCAGAAGCACTGAAGCTCAGAAGATGGTATCACGCTCAGAAGCACTTCAAGGTCAGAAGATCAGAAGATGCTATGCACCAAGCTGTTTGACTCTGATGATACTCAAACGTTGTATTCACAAACATCAGATCAGAAGAAAGTACAAGTGGCAAGCTACGCTGACTGACAAAAGGAACGTTAAAAGCTATTAAAGGCTACGTCAGTAGACACAGCGTGAACAAGGCTCGAGGTAGTTGACAAAAGCGTATAACATTAAATGCGATGCTGTACGGAACACGCAAAGCATTAAATGCATTCAACGGTCATCTTCTCAACGCCTATAAATATGAAGTTCTGATGAGAAGCAAGGTTAATAATTCTGAACAAGATTATTCAAAAACACTTGCTGAAACGCTGTTCAAATCAAAACTCAGAATCTTCATCTTCATCAAAGCTCACTACATTGCTGTTGTAATATATTAGTGAGATTAAGCTTAAACGATTAAGAGAAATATCACAGTTGTGATTATCGCTTTTAAGAAGCATTTGTAAACTCTTAGAATTGATTACATTAAGTTGTAAGGAACTAGAGTGATCGGTTGATCAGAATACTCTAGGAAGTCTTAGGAGTGAACTAAGCAGATTGTAACTAGAGTGATCGTGTTGATCAGTAGACTCTAGAAAAGTCTTAGAGGGTATCTAAGCAGTTGTTCCTGGAGTGATCAGTGTGTGATCAGAAGACTCTGGAAGACTTAGTTGCGGACTAAGTGGAAAACCATTGTAATCCGTGCGATTAGTGGATTAAATCCTCAGTTGAGGTAAATCATCTCTGCGGGGGTGGACTGGAGTAGTTTAGTTAACAACGAACCAGGATAAAAATAACTGTGCAATTTATTTTTATCTGTCTAGTTTTTAAAGCTACACTTATTCAAACCCCCCCTTTCTAAGTGTTTTTCTATCCTTCAATTGGCATCAGAGCGCCGGTTCTAAGGTGCAAGCACTTAACCGTGTTTAGAAAAGATTCAGGAAGAGAAAAACGCTTCTGTAAAAGATGGTTGATGAAAGTGAAAGGACTACACCTACACCTGCATCTACATCTGGCTCTGCTGAGCAATACAACGGTAACAATGGTTATACTAGACCGCCGGTATTTGATGGGGAAAACTTTGAATACTGGAAAGATAAACTGGAAAGTTACTTTCTGGGTCTAGATGGTGATCTATGGGATCTTCTGATGGATGGTTACAAACATCCTGTAAATGCCAGAGGCGTAAAGCTGACAAGGCAAGAAATGGATGATGATCAGAAAAAGCTTTTCAGGAATCATCATAAATGCAGAACTGTTTTGCTGAATGCTATCTCTCATGCTGAGTATGAGAAGATATCTAACAGGGAAACGGCCTATGACATATATGAGTCCTTGAAAATGACTCATGAAGGAAATGCTCAAGTCAAGGAAACTAAAGCTCTAGCTTTAATCCAGAAGTATGAAGCCTTCAAGATGGAGGATGATGAAGACATTGAAAAGATGTTTTCAAGATTTCAAACTCTTACTGCTGGATTGAGAGTTCTTGACAAGGGATACACCAAGGCTGATCACGTAAAGAAGATCATCAGAAGCTTACCCAGAAGATGGGGTCCTATGGTGACTGCATTCAAGATTGCAAAGAATCTGAATGAAGTTTCTCTGGAAGAGCTTATCAGTGCCTTGAGAAGTCATGAAATAGAGCTGGACGCAAATGAGCCTCAAAAGAAAGGTAAGTCTATTGCATTAAAATCAAATATCAAGAAATGCACTAACGCTTTTCAGGCTAGAGAAGAAGATCCTGAAGAATCAGAATCTGAAGAAGAAGATGAACTGTCCTTAATCTCCAGAAGGCTAAATCAACTCTGGAAGACCAAGCAGAGGAAGTTCAGAGGCTTCAGAAGTTCAAAGAAATTTGAACGTGGAGAATCTTCTGATGACAGAAGATTTGACAAGAAGAAGGTCATGTGCTATGAATGCAATGAGCCTGGACACTACAAGAATGAATGTCCAAATCTTCAGAAGGAAAATCCCAAGAAGAAGTTTCATAAGAAGAAAAGTCTTATGGCAACCTGGGATGAGTCAGAAGATGACTCAGAAGATGAGCAGGCTAACTGTGTGCTGATGGCGACAGAAGATGACGGATCAGAATCTACATCAGAATCAGATTCTGAAGAGGTATTTTCTGAACTTACTAGAGATGAGTTAGTTTCCGGTCTAACTGAACTACTGGAACTCAAGTCTCAGATTAGTCTCAAATACAAAAAGCTGAAAAAGCAATTTGAATTTGAAACAAAGAAGCTTGAGTTGGAAAATTCTGAATTAAAAGAAAAACTTTTAAAATTATCCAATAATGTTGGATCTCCTTCTGATTCAGAAAAATCCATTCCCAGTCTAAACCATATTCTGAAAGAATATGATTTAAGTTTCAGGAAGTTCCTATCTAGAAGTATTGGCAGAAGTCAGCTAGCTTCTATGATATATGCTGTGTCTGGAAACAAAAGAGTAGGCATTGGTTTTGAGGGTGAAACCCCATACAAACTTGAACCTGTTGATGAAATGAAAATCACATACAAGCCATTGTATGATCAGTTCAAGTATGGCCACTCCCATGATATTAGGCACACTTCACATGCTCAAAGTTTTCACATAACACACACCAAAAAGCATGTGACACAACCTAGGAAATATCATGAAACTCACATTAAGAATTATCATGCTGTTCCTCCTTCTGCTTACAATGTTAAACCTAAGTTCAATCAGAACTTGAGGAGAACTAACAAGAAAGGACCCAAGAAAATGTGGGTACCAAAGAAAAAGACTATTTCTTTTGCAGATTCTCTTGGTGACAAAGAAGATAAAAGTCAACATGACATGTCTCCTGGACTCAAGTTGATCTCAACACTTGAAGGGAAGAAAGATTATCTTCCAAGTTCTGGTTCTTAAATCTGTTGAAGAATCTATGTTCGTAGGAATTCAGAAAAGAAAGTTTATTAGTCTTGGAACCATCTGTTTTGTTTGTCTCTAAAGCATTGATGTTTCATTCTTGATTAGTCTGAATGCTCTAAATGCTACAGAATATACAACATTGAAACATTGATTGTGGACGAATCAATAAACATCTGTTTTGATGATAAACTTGTTTCTGATAAAACAAGAGCTTAAGAATTTCTGCAGATACAATTTTGTCTTATCAGAAGCTGCAGAACAAAGAAGTGAATCTCCAGAAGCTGTGTACATCAGAAGTAATGAATCAGAAGATCATTCAGATTTATATCAGCACACTTCAGAAAGAGTGTTTCCAAAAGAGAAAGTTGATCAGATCAGAAGCAGTGATCAGAATCTGAAGGCGCAAAGTCTATTCTGAATTGAACAGCTGTCATCTATTATCTGATGGTGAACACGTGTCTGTACGGTTAGTACAAAGCGTGCAGTTGAAAAGACGCCAACCTAGGTAACTGCTTCAAATTATTTCATTTACCACGTTCTCTCTCCTCACGTCACTCATCATTTAATAAAATTGATTTCCTTTGATTCTGGAACTGTTCAATTTATATTTCTTATTATTTTTTTTCTTTTCAAATCCGTCTCTATATATTCTTTTCAAATCATATCGTACATCTTTTTCGCTCCTTTGTCTCTCTCTCTCTCCTTGCATTCTCTCGTTTGAAAAGTTCTTAGCCGTTTTCTAAAAACCCTAATCGAAAACCCAGTTCGCTTCTCTTGGTCATTCTGCATCAATGGCTGCATCCTCATCCCAAAATGCTGAGTCATCTGTTCCTCATCATCTTCAAGAAGAAACGTTGCAACTTACCCCTGTTGTTGCATGCTCTATTCCCAAGAACAAATTAGAAGTTCTATGTGAACTTATTGTTGACTTTGACAACCTTGAAGAACATGGATTTAATCTTAAAGAAGACATCATCTTTCAAGGATGGACCTCGTTGTTTGCTGAGTTCGTTGGCCCAGTTTATCCAGATCTTGTCAAGGAGTTCTGGGCACATGCTGTGGTTGCTCCAAAATCAATACTTTCTTTCGTCCATGGAAAGTTTGTTGTTATTACTGAAAACATCCTTAGAGTGATGTTTGATTTGAAGAACGCGGAAGGAGCTTTTGAAATCGATAAAAGGGAAGATTGGGAAGAGGTTCTATCCACTCTCTATTCAAATGTCAAGAAAACAAAACACGTCAAGGAGTTGAGAGATATCTACAAAATCTGGACAAAGATCATTCTTGGGTGCTTCTACCATAGGAAAGCGACACATGCCGCTGACTTCATAAACAATGAGCAAAAATATATTCTTTATTGCATTGCCACTCAGAAGAAGGTTGATGTGGTTTACATTATCTTCAACCATATGTGGAAAGCAGTAAAGGATTCCAGAAACGCTTTCAGAAAAGAAAATGGTGGAACAATCATTCCTTTTGGTAGAATCATTACAAACCTTCTGGTGCATTCCAAGATTGTTGAGAGTCTGGAATCTGAAGGTATTGTGAAAGACCTTGCTGTCACATCTGGGGCTTGTCTGAACGCATTCACTTTAAAGAGGATGAACGTGATTAAGGCTATCATTAAGACTCCTCAACCTCTTGCTGGAACAACAATCAGAAGAGAGCCAGTTCTAGCTGAATTCAAAACCTTCTTCAATAGTGAGGTACCACAAGTCAGAACTAAGTATCTGAAATCACAAAAAGAGGATAAGAGTCTTAAAGATCAAGACAAAGGTGCTCCTATTAAAGTGAATCGTAAGAAGGAGGAAAGGACCAAAAGAAAGTTTGATCATCCTGCTGGTACCACCAATAAAGAAGTGATCCCAGAAGAAGTCATTGCAAAGGTTGCTAAGGCTGTCTCTGCTGATTTTGAGAAGAAAAAGAAGGAAGCTGAGAAAAAGAAGAAGAAGTCAAATAACGATGCTGAGATTGTTGAAGTTGTTGAGAAGAAGAAAATCAGAAAAAGGAAGATGATTATTCAAAGCTCAGATGAAGAAAATGCTGCTCAAGAGGCTGAGAATCAACCAGAAGTTCTGGCTTATGTCAGAAGGAAAGAAATCGCTAGCGGCAAAGCAAAGGTTATTGAAGAGCCGAAGAGTAAGAAGCAGAAAAAGACTGAGGATGTGGCCAAAGCTTTTCTGAGAGGTTCCAAAGGTATATGCATTTCTGAACCTAATTCTGTTCCTGCTGTTTATTCAGAAGCTGCACCAATAGAGATTGTCCCTACACCTGAACCAGAAAAAGCCACATCAGAATCACCTGTTTTTGCCCATGTTCTTACACCTCCATCTTCTCCTTTAACTATTCCTTCCTCTCCACCTACCATAAATCCTGTTCTGGATATACCACCCCTTCAAACTCTCCTTCCATCTCAACCTTCTCTCAACGCTACTCTTGAACATACTCCCTCCACCTCTCAAAACAATCCTTGTGATTCTCCTTTTCCAACCTCTGCATCACATGAGCAGCTGCTCCGTGATTGCAACTACACTCCCAAGCCTCGTCCTGAAGCTGAAGTGGTAGTGTTAGATTCTGATACTGAAGCAGAATCTTCTTATAGGTTGGATAGAGAACCTCATCCGTACTTCACTTCCAAACCTGCCTTCTCAAAAACCCAAATAAAATCCCGCCCCGTATATCCTATCGGTGTAGTTTTTGAAAACATAAAGAGGAATCTCAGAAGTACCTTTGATACTCTCAGACTCGCTGAAAGTTCTGGATTGAATGATGTTGCTATGCGGAACTTCTGGAGGATCTTTCGCAGAGAATCAGATGCTCTATTTTTAGAACTTCAGGAAGCCTGTGTAGCTGCTGCCCCACGGCCTCGTGGAATTCTGAGGAATTATGAAGACTTCTGGTTTGCTCGTCTCAAAGGAAGATATCTTTTGGAAGAGAAGCCCTTCTTGGATGAGATGGAACAATTAAGACTCGCTGCTGCATTGGAAGCAAATCCTTGCAGGGAGATTGTGGTTTGGATACCTCAATATCCTGTTCTGCTAGGAGACTTCAAGACTCTCTTTGACTATCTGAGGGAAAACCCGTCTGAGAAAGATCCAAACTTGGTCATTCCAGAAGTTGTTGACCCACCAGTAGTTGAAGGTCCTTCTGCTCCAAGGAATCTAGCTGCCATTCTTCAGGCACTTGAGAATGGAGACTCGGAAATTCCTGCTGCAGAATATGGAGATGCTTCTATGCAAGAAGCAGATGCTGAAGATCATGTTGCCAAAACTGTTCCTGTTGAGGAAATCCCAGCAAATGATCTATCTATGGAAGCTGCAGATCAACATGCCATTCCTGTGGTTGAAAGCGGTGAAGCTTCTTCTGGTGAATCTTCTCGTCTTGCAAGGACTCTAGAAGAAATTCAGAAGAGACAGGATGAGCAAAGCTCACTCAATGATCAGTATAGTGCTTTCATGGTGAGGCAAGAAGGACACAACAATATGGTTCAAGAGATGCTGACCAAGATCTTGTCAAGACTAGGGCCATCTTAGATTGAGTCTGTGTTGTTTCTTTCTTCTCGTTGCATCTGTCTTTGTGCATCTGATCTTTCCTTTCTTCATGTACTTCTGAACCTGCTGCTTGAAACTTCAATGAAATCAACTTCTTTCTCCGTGTGTTTCATTTTATTTGTCGTTTTATGCATCTGAATCTTTTGAAATATTCTTTTTGATGTTATGACAAAAAGGGGGAGAAAGATAAATGATAAATGATTTGATTTAATCAGTTGCTCTCACTAACAAGAACTGCAAGTTCTACATGGTTTAAGTGTTTTGCAGGTATAAAGAAGTGAAGAGAATCTTCAAAGCAAACACAAGAAGCAAAACCATGGAAACTGAAGCAAGCCGAGTGCTGTCAAGCTTCAGAAATCAGAAGCAAGAAAGAAGAATGGATCAGAAGCACTGATAATAGAATTTGATCTATATTTGTCTACTTATTCTGACAAAATTCTATTTGCTCTGATACATATAATGTTATGGCTCTGATACATTATTTGCTCTGATACATTATTTCAGCCTATATGGCTCTGATACATATAATGTGTTCAAACATACATCTTATGTTCTAACTCGTTCATGCTGACTTTTGTCGTTTAGTTTTTGTTCTGTAACATTTCAGGATGTAGAGATGCTCAGATGATGCTCTGGTACATTCAACAATGTTCTGATACAAATCTAGCATGAAGTGATGTTGGTAGAAATTCAAAGCTCTGAAGCTATCCGAGGGAAGCAGAAATCAGAAGCTGCGAATGTTCTAAAGATCCAGAAAACTCAAGTTCTGAAGCTGTCCTGAATGGAAGCAGAAATCAGAAGCTGTGAATGTTCAGAAGATCAAAGAAATTCAAGTTCTGAAGCTGTCCTGAATGGAAGCAGAAATCAGAAGCTGTGAATGTTCAGAAGATCAAAGAAATTCAAGTTCTGAAGCTGTCCTAGATGGAAGCAGGAATCAGAAGCTGTGAGTGTTCTAAGGATCTAAGGAAATTTTAGTTCTGAAGCTGTCCTATGGAAGCAGAAGTCAGAAGCTATGAATTCTCTGAAGACAAGAAGCTTATATGATCGTCTCTACCGAAATAATCAGGGAAGTCTTTTATTAAAGTTCTTCGAGTATTTATTTCAGGGGGAGATTATTTATCTCAGGGGGAGATTGTTAATCTCAGGGGGAGACATATTCATATGCTTATGCTATAGCTGTGTAATTTGTCTTTTGCCTACTATTCTTTCTGATCGCAAATTCATATCATTTATATATGTTTTTGTCATCATCAAAAAGGGGGAGATTGTTAGAACAAGATTTGTTCTGATCAATTATCTTAGTTTTGATGATAACAATAATATGAATTTTGCTTAAGATAATATGGTACTCTAATCCAATGCAATTTCCCTTTCAGGAAATATATATAGAGTACGCATAATTCAGCGCTCAGAAGCTTTGTCTCAAGGGTTCAGCATGCAACATCAGAACATGGTCTGGCAAGACATCAGAAGATGGTCGAAGCAGAATCAGAACATGGGTCTATGGAAGCATCAGAAGAACATGAGATCAGAAGCACTGAAGCTCAGAAGATGGTATCACGCTCAGAAGCACTTCAAGGTCAGAAGATCAGAAGATGCTATGCACCAAGCTGTTTGACTCTGATGATACTCAAACGTTGTATTCACAAACATCAGATCAGAAGAAAGTACAAGTGGCAAGCTACGTTGACTGACAAAAGGAACGTTAAAAGCTATTAAAGGCTACGTCAGTAGACACAGCGTGAACAAGGCTCGAGGTAGTTGACAAAAGCGTATAACATTAAATGCGATGCTGTACGGAACACGCAAAGCATTAAATGCATTCAACGGTCATCTTCTCAACGCCTATAATATGAAGTTCTGATGAGAAGCAAGGTTAATAATTCTGAACAAGATTATTCAAAAACACTTGCTGAAACGTTGTTCAAATCAAAACTCAGAATCTTCATCTTCATCAAAGCTCACTACATTGCTGTTGTAATATATTAGTGAGATTAAGCTTAAACGATTAAGAGAAATATCACAGTTGTGATTATCGCTTTTAAGAAGCATTTGTAAACTCTTAGAATTGATTACATTAAGTTGTAAGGAACTAGAGTGATCGGTTGATCAGAATACTCTAGGAAGTCTTAGGAGTGAACTAAGCAGATTGTAACTAGAGTGATCGTGTTGATCAGTAGACTCTAGAAAAGTCTTAGAGGGTATCTAAGCAGTTGTTCCTGGAGTGATCAGTGTGTGATCAGAAGACTCTAGAAGACTTAGTTGCGGACTAAGTGGAAAACCATTGTAATCCGTGCGATTAGTGGATTAAATCCTCAGTTGAGGTAAATCATCTCTGCGGGGGTGGACTGGAGTAGTTTAGTTAACAACGAACCAGGATAAAAATAACTGTGCAATTTATTTTTATCTGTCTAGTTTTTAAAGCTACACTTATTCAAACCCCCCCCTTTCTAAGTGTTTTTCTATCCTTCAACACATAATTTAAACTTTAAAATAAAGCATGCATAACCACAGCGGAATAATCATCTCATCTAGAAAATGGTAAACTTGGATGATTCTCATACATCATCCACCATATCATAATATCTTGGCTCAAGGCCACACCTCAAAATATCATGTATCCAATTAGGAAATTACATATGAGTAAAACAATATTTCATAATATCCAAACATAGGTAATAAAAATAAACCCAATTCCCATGTGTTACATATGACAAAAGCACAATACGATTACCTAGTCAAAATACGCTAAGAAGATCTAAAACTCCAAGCTAAGCCTCCTCCGAAGCACCACTACTCTTCGAAACCTGTGCGATGTCGCAATGAACATTATTCAAATAGAAGGGTGAGAATTCAAATCATTATAAATAAACATAATAATGAGAAATGTAAAATACAACAAGATTGCATTCCAAGAATTCATCACTCTTCGCATAACATGCATCATATAATATATCAAGATTCACATGTTTATCTCATACGACATAGTTCCAAAATTCAAGTAATTATATTCAATTACTACAATTATCCATGTATACAATTATGAAACAAAATTCAAGTATACAATACCAATCACAACATTCACATATATGCATATCCACCAAAATCATTCCATATAATTATATCACATAATCACACAACAACAACAATTCACACCGACACGTGCGACTCAAGTGTGACTCTATGCAATATGCATGTGGATCCCTCTGTTATCATTTCCGGCAAGACGATTGTCCATCTCTTAGACTAGATAACCACCACTAAAGCTCCATTCGGCATTAATCTTTCAAACCCCATTTGGCGTTAGGTTTGGGACAAGCAAATAATCTTCGCACAATTACCCGACATTGCCTCTTTCAAAGACTCATGCAAGTGCAAGTGTTTAACAAAACAAGACTTATGCAAATAAGACGATCCCAACTTCTTAAACTACATAATCACATCTCTTCCAACATTGCACAATATACACAACATGACTTCAATCCCAAACAATGCACCATACAACACACAATATCCAATCACATGTATTCAAACATAGCATAACATATATTGCATCATTATTCATCAATTCACATCATAATACATACATATTTCAAGTATTATGTTTCCCATGAAATTTTATCTACACACCACTTAATATATGCAAAACAATTACTCAAAATTTATGATAATTATTCATAAATCAACAGCATGCAAGTTCCCAAGCCAATTCAAGAAAATAAAAATATTTCACTCCCAGCACATTCGCGCTCACGTCCAATAGCCCGCACGATGCGCGCTACCTTATGTCAAGAGGATCTACGCAGTTTCTTCAGCGCGCTACGTGCGCTACACCGCACAACGTGCCCTCTGCGAATTCTACATAAATTCTTCTGCGATGACAACAAACCCTTTTCCCCCATTTTCCACACAAAATCAGTTAGAGTTCATATTTTATCACTAATTTCATGTTTCTATCACATATACAACACATAGAATCAATGATAAACATCAAAACATCACTTACAATTCAAATTCATGGATTCTATCATAATCTCTAAAGTTAGGGTCATACACACGCACACACACCAAATCATATGTTATCTTCATACTCATTCATAGAATCATACATAGAATCATTATAACAAGTTAGATTTCACATAATTTATGGATTAACACGTCAATTTCACAACAAAACTCATGAAATAGAAATCTCCCAATCCTAAAATCATGCATTTTCTAACCCCACATACATTATCCAATCATATCTACCTATAATCACTTGGATTCACACCCTTACCTTGAATCTCTAGTCCTTCTTCTTCAAGAATATCCAAATTCCTCTCCTTTTTCTTCTTTCTTCTATTCTCTTTCTCTCTAGCCTCATTTTCTTTCTAAGTTAGGTCTTCTCTCATAACTCTTACTAACTCTATTTGTTATTTGGGCTCAACCCACCCAACTCCTCTTTCTAATTAATTAGGCCCATTAGCTAATTACTAATCTTATCACATTTATTCAATTATTCAAATATCACACATATTCAAATAATCACAAAACATACCAAATAATTAATTATCACACCAATAATAATTAATAACAAAAACACCTAATAACTAAATAAGGAAATAAAAATCGCGTCTTTACACTTTGTACCTTCGGTCCATTTGAATCTCAATAGTACCGTACATCTTGTCTATATTTGTGCCTCTAGTTGGATCATACCATTCACAATAAAACAAGACAACTTTATTTTCCGAGTCCAAGTAATTGTATACCAACTCGTACATATGTTTAACAAAGCCATAGAAGTCATCTTCACCCCGTCTGTAACTCATTTTACAAATACACCACTGTTTTTGTTTTTTTTCCCTTCAGTCCCAGTCCTAGTGTGAAATTTACAACCGTTCACGAAGTATGTGTGCCATTCGTTTGCGCTTTGAATAGGGTCTTCAGACAAGTTTCTCAAATGGAGTATTTCTTAAGTGGGTGTAACAATACTTGACAATCTCTTCTTGAATCAGGCTGGAAATCGAGCATGAATGACACCAAATGTTGATTGTACACCGCTACTAAGAAAATAGGCGTTGTTAAATTATATAAAAAAAACACACTATAATTTTCAAGGTAATAATATTTTCACACTATAAATAAAATTAAATAGTTGGGTATATTTACTCAAGATATGGTTTAACTTCAACGCAGTTGATCAAGACATGAACATGTGCGAATTGCATTTCTTGTTGGGTCAATCAATGAACACCCTTCTTTTCATATGGACGACCTGGAAGCTCAAAGAATGATAAGGTGAATTGAATTCTTTCGTTAACATTTACATGATTCCTTATGATGCTTGGAGTTAACATCAAGTGGTTGAAATAGTGACTGCAAAAATTTGATGTCTTCCGATGCAAGTAATATGCACATATTAATCCTTCAACTCTAGCTTTATTTTTCACTGGTTGCTTGGAATCACCCATGAACCTTTCAAAAGGATACATCCACCTATAATGAGCAGGTTCTCCAAGATAAGCTTCATATGCAAGATGCACAGGTAGATGTTCCATGGAGTAAAAAAACAGGTGGAAATATTTGTTCCAACTTACAGAGAATAACTGGAATATTTTGGTCCAACTTAATGATGTCATCCACTATTAAACCTGACGCACAAATATCTCTACAAAATTGACTAATTTCAATTAGTGGATTAAACACATGTTTGGGCAGAGAACCGAACGCAATTGGTAGCAA